>NC_057813.1:86818892-86823463 GCF_018294505.1 Triticum aestivum
TGCCAGCTATGTCACTTTTGCTTCCTTCTTCCTGAAGGGACCCGCAGCTCAATGGTGGGACAGCCATAGGCGTACTCTGCCAGTTGGGACAATCATCTCCTGGCCAGACTTTCAGGCTACCTTCCGTGCCCGCTTCATTCCTCAGGGAATCATGGACAGGAAGAAGCGTGAGTTTCGCAACCTCACCCAAGGCAACAAGACTGTTGAAGCTTATCAGCGGGAGTTTCTGGACTTATCCCGCTATGCTGAAGAAGACATTGCAACTGATGCTCGCAGACAGGAGAAGTTCCGTGAAGGCCTTCAAGCTGACATCAAGCTCACACTTCTAGTGCATGACTTTGCCGATTTCGCCACCTTGGTGAACAAGGCCATCAATGTCGAGACTGGTCTGCAAGAACACCAGAGCTCTCAAAGGCGCAACCGTGACACGGGCTCATCTTCGGGCCCGCCCTCGCAGAAGCGTAAGATATGGATCCCGAACAGCATGTACCGTCCAACTGCACCTGCCCCAAGGCCGTCTTATGCTGCACCTCGTCTGCCGGCTGCTCCAACTAGGCAGCCGAGGCTTCCAGCTCCACCACCCCAAGCTCCTGTTCCTACCCCCGAGAATGGGTTGTGCTTCAGGTGCGGACAACCAGGGCACCGTGCTAGGGAATGCAACCAGAAACAGAATCAACTGGCCCTTCCAGCAACTGGCCGTGGGAACAACCAGGCCCGCAACAACAATGCCAAGTCTTATGGCCGTGTTCATGCCAACCACATTGATCTGAATGAAGCTCGAGACCAGCCTGCTACTGTGATGGGTACACTCCTCGTAAATTCAGTACCAGCATCTATTTTATTTGATACAGGAGCATCGCATTCATTCATGTCAGAAGATTTTGCATTCATGCATGGCATTAAAAGTGAAGACATGAACGCTTCTCTATTAGTGCACACCCCTGCGGGCCAATGTCGAACCTCCATGATTTGCAACGACGTCCCTGTAGAAATTGAAGGACTGGAATTCCTTGTCTCTCCCATCGTACTGAAGTCCTGTAGCATTGATCTCATTCTGGGAATGGATTGGTTAAAGGCGCATACTGCTTCTATCGTTTGCGCCACCAAGACCGTCCATCTGCTACACCCTTCTGATGAAATAATTAGCTACGATGCTCATCTGGTTCGGAATGCCGAGGCCAGACTTTATGCCTTAAACGCATTGAACGCTGCACCACTTGAGGGCATTGAAAACATTCCCGTCGTGCGTGAATTCCTAGACGTCTTTCCTGAAGAACTCCCAGGGATTCCCCCTGCTAGAGCTGTCGAATTCGTCATCGACTTGAAACCAGGCACCACTCCTATAGCCAAGCGACCCTACAAGATGCCGCCGCATGAACTCCTTGAGCTTAAGGAGGAAATCGATAAATCTCTTCGAAGTGGTTTCATTCGCCCAAGTTGCTCTCCTTGGGGAGCACCTTCTCTCTTTGTCAAGAAGAAAGATGGGACAAACCGATTGGTCCAAGACTACCGTCCTATAAATTAAGCTACCATTCAGAATAAGTATCCTCTTCCTCGGATCAATGATCTGTATGATCAATTGGCTGGTTCATCAATGTTCTCTAAACTCGACTTGAGGTTGGGTTACCACCAGATCCGTGTTCGTGAGGAAGATATCCCCAAGACCGCCTTTGTGACTCGTTATGGTTCATACGAGTACACCGTCATGTCTTTCGGCTTAACCAATGCTCCAGCCACCTTCTCTCGCCTGATGAACTATATATTCATGGATTACCTCGACAAGTTCGTCGTGGTTTATCTGGATGATATTCTGGTATTTTCCAAGAACGAAGAGGAACATGCTGAACATCTTCGCCTCGTGCTGGAAAAGCTACGAGAGCATCAACTTTATGCCAAGTTCTCCAAATGTGAATTCTGGCTTCCCGAAGTAACCTATCTTGGGCATCTCATCTCTAAGGATGGTATTGCCGTCAACCCTGAACGAGTTCAGGCTATTCTCGATTGGACTCCTCCGAAGAACGTTAAGCAAGTCAGAAGTTTTCTCGGTCTCGCCAGCTACTGCCGTCGATTCGTCGAGAACTTCTCCAAGATTGCCAGGCCTCTGACTAACCTATTGCATAAGGGCGTCAAGTTCCAATGGACAGATAAATGTCAGGAAAGTTTCCAGGCACTCAAGGACAAGTTAACTTCTGCCCCAGTACTAGCTCCTCCTGATACTAAGAAGGACTTCGTCATTTACTGCGACGCTTCCCGTCAAGGACTA
Organism: Triticum aestivum; assembly: GCF_018294505.1. Classification (NCBI taxonomy): domain Eukaryota; kingdom Viridiplantae; phylum Streptophyta; class Magnoliopsida; order Poales; family Poaceae; genus Triticum; species Triticum aestivum. Next base: position 86,821,156 of record NC_057813.1, read on the forward strand.
GGCTGTGTCCTAATGCAAGAGCGCAAAGTGGTTGCTTATGCCTCTCGGCAATTGCGCCCTCACGAAGAGAACTACCCAGTTCACGACCTCGAACTTGCTGCTGTCATTCATGCGCTAAAACAGTGGCGACATTACCTACTCGGTAATCGCTGCGAGATCTTCACTGACCACCAAAGTCTGAAGTATCTGTTTACTCAGCCAGACCTGAACCTCCGTCAGCAGAGATGGATGGAGACTGTTGCAGACTTTGATTTGGGTATTTCCTATACACCAGGCAAGGCTAATGTAATGGCTGATGCCTTGAGCCGCAAGTCTTACTGCAACCACCTCCAGGTTCACAAAGTTCAGCCCTCACTCGTTGAAGAATTCAGAAAGCTGAACCTCCATATTGTTCCTCCGGGTGCACTCGCTCCCCCTCCTCCGGAGTTCCGCAAGATGAATCTCCGTGTTGTTTCCCAGGGATCCCTCTATACCCTGGCTATTGAACCCGATCTCGTGGGCACCATAAAGACAATGCAGGGATTTGACTCTGAAGTCTACAAAATTAAGCAAGACCTCAAAGAAGGAAGTCCCTCATCCTTCACTATTGCTGATGATGGCGCCTTGTACTTCAAAGGCCGCCTAGTGGTGCCGTGTAAGAAGGAAAACCTGAATATGACTCCGAAAGTTATGAAAGAAGCTCATGATACGCCTCTATGTATCCATCCTGGTAGTACGAAGATGTATCAAGACATTCGTCAGAGATTCTGGTGGTCTAACATGAAACAAGACATTGCTCGTTATGTTGCTGAATGTGACGTTTGCCGTCGTATCAAAGCAGAACATCAAAGGCCTGCTGGAACTCTACAACCTATATCTATTCTGGAATGGAAATGGGACCATGTCGAGATGGACTTCGTTACTGGATTCCCCAAATCGCAGAAAGGCAATGATGCTATTCTTGTCGTCATTGACCGACTTTCTAAAGTTGCACATTTTCTGGCTGTCAAGGAAACGATCACTGCTAGTCAGCTGGCAAACCTCTACATGACCAGAATTGTCTCGCTTCACGGTATTCCATTGGTAATCAGTTCAGACCGTGGCAGCTTATTCACTTCAAGATTCTGGGCAAGTTTCCAAGAAGCTATGGGCACTCATCTGTCTTTCAGCACTGCTTTTCATCCTCAGTCACAAGGGCAAGTTGAACGCGTCAACCAAGTTCTCGAAGACATGCTTCGAGCTTGTGTTATTTCCTTCGGCAAGAAATGGGAGGAATCTCTTCCGTATGCTGAGTTCTCTTATAATAATAGCTATCAAGCTAGTCTGAAGATGGCCCCCTTCGAAGTGTTATATGGACGAAAGTGCCGAACCCCTCTGAACTGGTCAGAAACTGGGGAACGTACACTCTTCGGTCCGGATATTATCCAACATGCCGAAGAACAAGTCCGCATTATTCGCGAGAATCTCAAGACTGCTCAGTCATGTCAGAAGAGTCAGTATGACCGTCATCATAAAGACATGGTCTATCAACCTGGCGAAAAGGCCTATCTTCGCGTTACACCAATGAAGGGTGCTCACCGCTTCGGGATCAAGGGCAAGCTAGCTCCTCGCTATATTGGCCCATTCACTATTCTGGAAAGACGTGGAAAAGTGGCATATCAATTGGAGCTTCCGCCGAACCTTTCTCAGGTTCACGATGTGTTCCATGTGTCACAACTCCGCCGTTGCTTCAAGGACCCAATCCGAGCTGTGGATCATGAAGTGCTCGAATTGCAACAGGACCTCTCCTATAAAGAGCATCCGGTCCGCATTCTCGACCAAGCTGAACGCCGCACACGCCAGAAGGCGATCAAGTTCCTCAAGGTCCAGTGGTCGAATCACTCTGAAGACGAAGCCACCTGGGAACGCGAGGATCTCCTGCGTGATGAATACCCCGCACTGTTTCCTTCTACCTCCTAAAATCTCGGGACGAGATTTCTTGTAGTGGAGGAGATTTGTAACGCCCGGATAATCTTGCTACAGTAATCCCACGCTAATCTTGGCACGTCATCCCGATTACTGTTGCTATCCTCGCAATAATTCGAAACCGTTCAAATTCAAAATTCAAATTGATGAAAACAATAAAAATTTTCAAAATTTAAAATAAAATTGTTCGGTGGTTGACGAATATTACAAGGGTAATTATAGTGCAACAGGCATATTTTTATAAAATGGCTAAATGGATTAAATGATTTAAACAGAAAAGAAATAATAAAAGAAAATACAAAAGGAAAGAAAAACAGAAAACCAAAAAAAAACAACAAAAGGAGGGAAGCCCCCCCCCTGCTGG
>NC_057813.1:86824117-86832843 GCF_018294505.1 Triticum aestivum
GCGCCTACGCGTCCCGCACGCTCGCGCGAGGCCGCACCCGCTCGCACCTCGCCCCCGCGTCGTCTGCCACCCCGCAAGCGCTCGCCGGCTTCCCCGTCGCCGGCGACCTCGCCGCGCCCCAGGGGCCTTCTCCCTGTCGCGCCTGGATGGGGCCTCGGGCATGAACGCTCGCACCCGCGAGCCCCTGTGCCCGGTAACCGCACGCCCGCACCCGGTTTGGCCCTTGGGCCACTGCCCAGTGGCCCCCATGCCCCTGTTAAAAAAAGAAAGAAAATGAATTAAAAAAAGAATTAAAATAATAATAATAATTAATTAATTAATTAATTGACTAAATTAATTAAGTTAATTAATCCTACTTAATTAATCTAATTAACCTGTTAGTCTAATTAAACAGTAATTAGTTTAGCCTAAACCCTAGTTACCTAAATAGAGTATGACAGGTGGGTCCCACGGGACCCACATGTCAGGTTGACCAAGTCAACCCTGCTGACTGCTGACGTCAGCATGACATCATGCTGACATCATAAATCCATTTTCCGAATTAATTAAATAATTAAATAAATTTCAGAAATTAATAAAATCTTTAGAAAATCATATCTTTTAATCCGTAACTCGGATTAAAATATTTTCAACATGAAAGTTGCTCAGAACGACGGGACGAATTCGGATACGCAGTCCGTTCGTCCGCCACACCCCCCTAACCTATCGAACCCGCAACTTTCCCCCTCCGGCTCCTCTGCCCGAAAACACGAAACACCGGGAATACTTCCCGGATGATTCCCCCCTTAACCAGTACCACCTCATACCACGTTAGGGCACGCCTAGCATCGCTTCTTGACATGTCATGCATCGATATGCATCTGTTTACTTGGTATTCATTGTTTCTTCCCCCTCTTCTCTCCGGTAGACTACGAGACCGACGCTGCTGCTGCCCAGTTCGACTACGGAGTTGACGACCCCTCACTCTTGCCAGAGCAACCAGGCAAGCCCCCCCTCCTTGATCACCAGATATCGCCTATTCTTTTCTATACTGCTTGCATTAGAGTAATGTAGCATGTTACTGCTTTCTGTTGATCCTATTCTGATGCATAGCCTGACATTGTTGCTACACCTGTTGATACCTTACCTGCAATCCTAAATGCTTAGTATAGGATGCTAGTTTATCATCATTGGCCCTACATTCTTGTCAGTCTGCCTTGCTATACTATTGGGCCGTGATCACTCGGAGGTGATCACGGGTATATATTGTACATACATACATACTATACAGATGGTGACTAAAGTCGGGTCAGCTCGAAGAGTACCCGCGAGTGATTCACGGATTGGGGGCTGAAAGGACCTTTGTCCCAACGGCCCTCTGTGTGGATCTTTGTGGCGGAGCGACAGGGCAGGTTGAGACCGCCTAGGAGAGAGGTGGGCCTGGCCCTGTTCGGCGTTCGCGGACACTTAACACGCTTAACGAGATCTTGGTATTTGATCTAAGTTGGCTACGAGCCTATACGCACTAACCATCTACGTGGGAGTAGTTATGGGTATCCCGACGTCGTGGTATCAGCCGAAGCACTTCAGACGTCAGCGCCGGAGCGGCGCGCGCCGAATTGGACTGGAACGCCACTAGGCTAGGTCTGCTTTCGGCCGCCCTCGCAACGTGCAGGTGTGCTATGGGCGATGGGCCCAGACCCCTGTGCGCTTAGGTTTAGACCGGCGTGCTGGCCTCTCTGTTGTGCCTAGGTGGGGCTGCAACGTGTTGATCTTCCGCGGCCGGGCATGACCCAGGAAAGTGTGTCCGGCCAAATGGGATCAAGCGTGTTGGGTAATGTGGTGCACCCCTGCAGGGAAGTTAATCTATTCGAATAGTCGTGATCTTCGGTAACAGGACGACTTGGAGTTGTACCTTGACCTTATGACAACTAGAACCGGATACTTAATAAAACACACCCTTCCAAGTGCCAGATACAACCGGTGGTCGCTCTACCTCAGGGATATGAGGAGGGGATCGCCGGGTAGGATTATGCTATGAGATGTTACTTGGAGATGCTACTTGGAGGACTTCGACCTACCCTCTTCTGCCTGTTGCAAGACGAAGGTGACCAGAAGCGTAGTCTTCGACAGGATTAGCTATCCCCCTCTTATTCTGGCATTCTGCAGTTCAGTCCACTGATATGGCCTCCTTACACATATACCCATGCATATGTAGTGTAGTTCCTTGCTTGCGAGTACTTTGGATGAGTACTCACGGTTGCTTTCTCCCCCCCCTTTTTCCCCTTTCCCTTCTTTCTGGTTGTCGCAACCAGATGTTGGAGTCCAGGAGCCAGACGCCACCGTCGACGACGACCCCTACTTCACTGGAGGTGCCTACTACTACGTGCTGCCCGCTGATGACGACCTGGAGTAGTTTAGGAGGATCCCAGGCAGGAGGCCTGCGCCTCTTTCGATCTGTATCCCAGTTTGTGCTAGCCTTCTTAAGGCAAACTTGTTTAACTTATGTCTGTACTCAGATATTGTTGCTTCCGCTGACTCGTCTATGATCGAGCACTTGTATTCGAGCCCTCGAGGCCCCTGGCTTGTATTATGATGCTTGTATGACTTATTTATGTTTTTAGAGTTGTGTTGTCATATCTTCCCGTGAGTCCCTGATCTTGATCGTACACGTTTGCGTGCATGATTAGTGTACGATTGAATCGGGGGCGTCACAGTTGTACATGTTGATCTTATAAATTAAAGGGAACTACCAATTAAATATTATGTCTTGGTAATGAAAAGAATTCCTAAGCTTAGAGCTGCAGGATCTCCATCCGCACCGAGATTTGCATGAAGTATATGAAAAATATAGTATGCATGAATGATCCCGAAAAAATGTTGTTGCTTTTTGCGAAAAGAGCTTAGATCTATTATAAAGATTCACCAGAAGTACAAAGACCTCAAACATAAGACAAATTGCATCAATGTCTATGGACCACAGAACGACCAAAATCGTTGATCGAATGTGTCGTTGATGTCATTCCCATACCGGAGCTGGCATGCCCTTATTGATGACAGCCGTGACAACCGGGAAGTCTCTATGCACCTGCCCTAAGGACCAACACCTCGGAGCCGCAGTCGTCGCCATTGAACCCTTGAATCGATTTGAAGAACCTGACACCAATGTCACCATCGCATACGCACGACGAGAATCTATGCTGGAGCTCCGTCTAATCCGACCCAACGAACGCACTTGACAAAGATCAGAGCCCGGAAGACTAACTCGAAGAAGAAGCGCCTCCATCCGTCTGAGCATCACCTATGAAAGGACTAAAACCTTAATGTAGGATCGATAAGCATGTTTAGAGGGGTGTGAACTAAGCTCAAAATAGACTCTTTCCCAAGTTTTAATTTCTTGGCTGATTTTAGACTTTTCTAGCAATCTATAGAGCACCCTACACATGCAAGTCTAGACTATAGGCAGTGGAAAGTAAAGATATGCAAGTGCAAAGTAAATGAGATAGAGTTGAGAGAATCGCAAACACAATTGGCTTAGTGAAGGGTTTTTTTGTGCTTCGGATAGTTGGCGCTATCTTACATCCACGTTGATGGAGGCTTCGATCTGCGAAGGATCTAAGATCACAAGTATCCCGGTTGCGATATTCCATGAAGGAATAAGGTCCACCAAGGCTCTACGAAGGAGAAATAATAGCTATCCCACCATGGCGCACGCCCATGAAGGAATGGTCTCACTAAGGTAGATCTTCATGAAGTAGGCGATCTCGAAGACCGTACAAAATTCTTGGGTTCTACACAGTCTTGAAGACTTTCCAAGCGACACCTAGCCAATCTAGAAGACGTACACCCTCCAAAAATAGCAAAGACAGAGGTTGCTTTGGTGATGAATCATTTTCTCTTGTGCTTCAAAAGATAATCTCCTCAACACTCGAACTCTCTCAAGATTTGGCTATGGATTTGGAGAAGTAGGAGTGAAAATTTGACGCCCCGAGACCGATGCTCTAGTTGCCTTCCATTTGTTTTTGTTGTTGCCATGTGTTTCAGTTGTTTGTTGTCATGACCATGTTGAGTGCCTTGCCATTTTCTATTCTTGCATCATGTTCATCATTGGTTATATTGCATTGCCATGCCTCATTAAATCAGACATGCATCATACTTGGTTGAGCATCATGTCATGTTATGTGTTGTGTGTTTACCGTGTTGTTTGCTTCTTTTCGGTGTTGCTTCTTCTTGATAGTTCCAGTAACGTTGCGATTGTGAGGATCCGTTCGACTACGTGGGATCGTCTTCTTCATGGACTCGTTCTTCTTCCTAGCGGGATTTCAAGCAAGATGACCGTCACTATTGATCTCACTACTATCATTGCTATGCTAGTTGTCTTGATGCTATCGCTATGTTGCGCTGCCTACCACTTATTTATCAAGCCTCCAAAATTGCCATTATAGCCCCTAACCTTTTCCACCATCCTAGCAAACCGTTCGTTGGCTATGTTACCGCTTTGCTCAGCCCCTCTTATAGCGTTGCTAGTTGCAGGTGCAGTGCAGGTTGTTCCATGTTGGGACATGGATATCTTGGGATATCACAATATCTCTTATTTAATTAATGCATCTATATACTTGGTAAAGGGTGGAAGGCTCGGACTTTTGCCTAGTGTTCTGTTTCACTCTTGCCGCCCTAGTTTCGGTCATACTGGTGTTATGTTCCTTGATTCTGCGTCCCTAACACGATGAGGGTTTATGGGCCCCTCTTGATAGTTTGCTTTGAATAAAACTCTTCCAGCAAGGCCCAACATTGGTTTTACCATTTGCCTAACAACAACTAAAACTTGCATAGGGACCGGCTAGCACCCGAGGACTCTTAATCAACCCCTGGTCCAATGCTCCTCATGAGTGTTGGTCCAAACTGGGCGATGTACGGCAACCCCGGGGCAACCAGGGTCTCAGCCAACCCGACGTCTTGCCCATCCGGTGTACCCTGAGAGCGAGATACGTGCGACTCCTATCAGGCTAGGTCGGTGCATCGAGAGGTCTTGCTTATTTTGTTTTACCATTGTCGAAATGTCTTGTGCACCGGGATTCCGAGTCTGATCGGAGGGTCCCGCGATGGAGGATTGTCTCCGTGGATCGTGAGCTTGTCATGGGCTAAGTTGGGACACCCCTGCAGGGTTTAAACTTTCGAGAGTCGTGCCCGCGATTATGTGGCAGATGGGAATTTTTTAATATCCGGTTGTAGCGAACTTGAACTAAACTCAATTAAAATACACCAACCGCGTGCGTAACTGTGACTGTCTCTTTTCGGGTGCGGTCGAGAAGAGAACATGGTTGGGTTATGTTTGAACGTAAGTAGTTCAGGATCACTTATTGATCATTACTAGTTTGTGACCATTAGCGTAGTTTCTCATCTTACTCTTGTACTCATAAGTTAGCCACCATACAATGCTTAGTCGCTGCTGCAATCTCACCACTTTACCCATTCCTTACCCATTATGCTTTGCTAGTCTTGATACCCATGGTAATGGGATTGCTGAGTCCTCGTGGCTCACAGATTACTACAAGAACAGTTGCAGGTGCAGGTAATGCGATGTTCATGATGTGAGAGTGGTGTTTACTTGTTTTGAAGTTCTCCTTCTTCTTCGTCGATCTTGGGATAGGTTCCTGGTCGGCAGCCTGGGCTAGCAGGGTGGATGTCGTTTGAGCTTCTGTTTGTGTTTCATCCGTAGTCGGGTATTGTTCTCATGTATGATGTTTGATGTATTCATGTGGCATTTGTATGCCTTTGTATGTTCCCCCAAGTATTATGTAATGGTACGATGTAATGATATCCACCTTGCAAAAGCGTCTCCAATATGCGCTTTTATCCTTGGTGGGACCTTCGAGTTCCTTTAGGATAGAGTCGCATATTGGGCGTGACAAGTTGGTATCAGAGCCTCGACCAACCATAGGAGCCCCCCTTGATTGTTCGTAGCTCGCCGTTATCGAGTCTAGAACGAAACTTTTTTGGAGTCTAGTTATTGGAGAGTAGGACTTCTTTTTACTCCTCAGCCCCTTCGTCTCTCTGGTGAGAAATCTTGACGTAGGTTTTGATATACTCCTCTTCCCCTTCAAAATTTTTTCTTTAGGGTCACGCAGTTAGTTTTCGTTTGTTGCAATGTCGGCTCTTTTCATCCGATGCACTTCTCTTCGAGTTGATTCGACCCTCTTTCTCTTTTGCAAGATCAATCCTCAGTTCTTTCTTAACAGTGTTGTTTTCCCGTCTGAAGATAAGCAATGTCATTCGAGGTTGTATTTCTTTTTCCCACCCGCCCACCCTTTTTCTTCTCGGAGCCGGAGTCCGTAATCGAGTATCCATCCTAATCGCGTGAAGCCTTTGTATTCTTTCCTCAAATTATTTTTTCCACTGGTGTTTTTCTCTTCAAGTTATTCGTCGATTCCCCGTTCCAAGTTGCCTTTGTTTTTCCTTCCCTCCCACCCCTTTTCTTCCTGGAGTCTCAACCTCTATTCGGACATTAATTTCTTTTGTGCGGAGCCTCTTCATTCTTTCCTTAATTGTCTCAACCGGTGAATTCTCATCTAGTTCATCATTGTTCATCTCGTTTTCTTTCCGGTGGATCCAATTTAAGTTTTTTTCGTGTTGATCATATTCCTTTCCTCGACTCAAGTGTTTCCCCTTGCTCATTCGCCTCTCGCCAGTTTATCCTTCTGGAGTGCTCAAGACATCTCATACGATTCGTGTTTGCATTCAATTATTTCGAGGTTGTCACCTCATTCAAGTCTTTCAGTTGTTTCGGTGCATCACCTCTCTGTCCAACAATCCTTTCCAATGGTGTTTTTCTTTTCAATGGGCCCTAACCCACAGGTCTTTTCCCAGGATCTTACCTGACTCTTCTAATTTTCCAGGAGTTATTATCAAATTATTTTCGAAGTTTGATGTAAAAATGAATTTCATCAGTCAGATGCTTTTCCAAGATCGATTTCAAATTACTTTCATTGATGGCTCAACCTCTTCGCTTTTCATTTTCCCGGAGTATCTCAACAATTTGGTGGTGTTCCTCCTCGTCATTCTCAGCTTTGAAGATCAAAGAAGAGTTTCTCTTAAATCTTGTCCATTCTCTTGAAGATTCATGGTTCTAGCCTTATGCCATCCTCTCATAATTGTTTTTGATTGTGAGAATTTTTTTCACCCATCCAGAGCAATTCAGGAGTCTTTTCAGTTTGATTCTCCGGAGCCCATCATCTCAAAATTATTCATTCTCACCTGTCAGCTCCCGTTCTCCAAATCTTACCGGTGCATCGCTCAAATATTCTCTAGTCAGCTCATGATCTCTTCATTCTCTTGTATCTAAATTTCCTCAAGCATATTTGTTCTTCTAATTCTTCCCGGTGATTCATTCTCTTTTCTTCATTCTTTTTCGAATTCTTACGGTGGTTCGTTCAAGATTACTTTTCCTTGTCATCATATCAACTGTTTCGTTCTTTCCAATCCTACCGGTGGTTCAGGAAGACCTTCCCAAGTTCGCGCTATATCTCTCTTTTATCTTTTTCAACGCGAATAAGTAGTATGCAAATCCATTGCTTCCCATCGATTTAATTGGTGGAGGATAAGCATAACATAATTCTTAATCTTATTTCATCAAGTTGATTAATCCCTTTCTTCGGAGTTTGTTCATGACGAATAAATTCTAGTCCCAAGTGTTTTTCATCTTTTCTTTTCCGGAGTTCCAAGCTTGTCTCGTCACGAAGCTCCATCTAAATCGTCGCAAGGCGTCATGTTGTTCTTTTCATACTTCATTTCTTTAATCCTTTTGTTACCGGAGTTCTTCACGATGGTTCATTAAGGATTTAATTCATTCTTCAAGTGTTCATCAAAATTCTTGTGGAGAAGCTCAAGTATTTTTCTTCTTGCGTCTCGAGGTGCAATTAATTCTTTGTATTCTTTTGAAGTCGAGTTTGGCATTTCTTCGTTCTTCTCAGCTATTCAATCATTTCGTAGTGGCAGAATTTCACCTCAAGTTCTGAGATGTTCTCCGTAAGGCCACACAAGCCTATCCTTTTCGTTGTTGATTTTCCAACAACTACGTTCAATCCTTTTTGCAAGGATACTTTCCGAGTTCATTTCTGACAAAAGTTGGCTTTTTCTTCTTCGCACTTTTCTTTCCAACTATCTAGCGTTTATACTTTTGTACCGGAGGCGTTGTAATGTTGCTCTCTTCAACCCGTCATTCCATCTTATCAAGTTCATGTTCTATTCCACTCCATGTTCAACCGAAGTGCTGTCCAAATTCTTTCATTCGTCTCCCTTGGCTATCTCGTTATATCGGTGCAGTTTCATATTCCTTTGTTTCATTAAGCCGTTGTTTCATGTCTTTCAACCTACAAGGTTGTGACGCCCGAATAATTAAACTACAGTGATCCCACGCTAATGGTGCCACGTCACCACGGTTACTGCAGCTAATCTATCGTTAGATCAAAACCGGTCCTAAATTCAAATTCAAAGTTTGGTAAATAATAAAAGTTTTTGAACATTAAAATAAAAATGTTCGGTCTGTACTAAATATTACATAGATAAATATGATGTAGTAAACACATTTTTATAAAATGCCTAAATGATTTAAAACAGAAAAGTAAATAAATATAAGAAAATACAAAAGAGAAAAAACTAAACTAACAAAAAAAAGGAAAGCACCCCCCCCACTAGGCCATGACCCAGCAGGCCTCCACGCCGCCCGGCCGGACCACCAGGCCCAACCG
>NC_057813.1:87133404-87330965 GCF_018294505.1 Triticum aestivum
TTTCATTGTGTTTCATTTTCCTATGTTTCAAATTTAGGTGAGATGTGCTTTCAATTTTGGAGGCGTGCTTTCAGTTTTCGAAGTGTAACTTAGTTTAGGTGAGATGTTAGAATAATTTCCTGCCTATAGGATTTAAGGCACTACATAAAATTCTTATGTATGTGGGTGTTTGGTCTTGAGATACGCACATGCATCCCCGGATGGAAGTAACTTGTAACCATGGAATCATAGTGCAATGCTTCTTGTCCTCTATTTTTTTCGAATCAATAGGGGATAGCAATGCTCCCAGCCGAAGGAGGTTTGGTGGAGTCTCAACTCTAAAAATGGCACCTGCGACTAAAATGCACGACTGGTCCAGGTAGTTAGCACAGCGTATTACTTTTAGGAGCTGATTTACTTACTCAATCAACAAAAGAAAATCTTAGTAGATATGTTTAGTTCGGAGTAAAATAGCAGCGACCGAGGGCAGTTTCTGCTGTAGACCACTAGAGTATTTTTGTTGTCAATTTGGTTGAAGGATTTTGAAAACACTGAAAAGGAAAAGCACGGAATATTATAAGAGCATCTCCAACAAGCGCACAAAAATAGTGCGCGCTAAACTAGTTTTAGAGCACCACTTAATCAGTTTTAGCGAGCGTGGCATGCAGCTGCATTTCCAGGCGCGCTAAAATTTAGCGCGCTGCTAGCAGCGATTTACAAGGCGCTGTAAAATAGGGTGCGTGGACAGCACAAACATCAAACAAACACAAATATAGAACAAAGAAGATCAAACACACAAAAAAATCGACAATAAATAGTTCAGTTATTATTACAACACAAACAAATAGCTCATCACCAGTACAACAAATAGTTCATTAAGTAGCTTATGGTCGTTGGGTCATCTTGGGAAGGTGTCGAACGGGGATTTCGTAGTGCTGAAAGTTGGGATGCAAAATATTTCGGGGAACAGAGGCGGGAAATAGTATGTAAAATATTACAACCTCCGTTCCATATTTAGTTGCCAAAACGGCTTATAATATGGAATAAAGGGTGTAGTGGATAACACTTCTTTAGTTGGTAGAAGATTTGATCTCCACGGGTTTAAGGAAAGGAACCTCCATACCAGGACTCAGATTTCCTTGATAGTTCCTCTCTTGCCCATACTGCTCAAATTGTCCTATAATATAGAGACGGTTCTCGACTTGTCTCATATCTAGGCGGTCCTCTGGATCAAGTTTGAGACACTCCAGAGCGACTTCACTAACCATTTCCAAGAGCTCAATATCCTTCTCACTTGTAATATCATTGTCGACAAAGTTCCTTGCTCTTTGATCTTGACAAGCTTCAACAAAGTTTTTGGCATAACTCATATTGTCATCATATCTTGCAACTCTCCTTGTGATAAGCTCTATGAGAACAATTCCAAAGCTGTATACATCGCTCTTCTGTGTAAGTATCCCATGAACCATGTATGCTGGATCTATGTAAGCCTTGTCTCCAGTGACCCATTCAGTCTTCTCAGATTTTCCTTTTGCAAGCAGCTTTGAGGTTCCAAAGTCCGAAATTTTTGGGGTGAAGCTTTCATCAAGAAGTATATTAGCAGATTTAACATCACCGTGACGGATGGTACTCTCCACAGCTGAGTGCATGTATGCCAAGCCTTCAGCTGAACCAATGGCAATCCTGAGACGTGTATCCACTGGAACGCTATCTTTGCTTTTGAACAGAACATCATACAGACTCCCTTTCACTACATACTCATACATCAACATTGGAACATCCATCTCTAAGCAACAACCTAGGAGCCTGACAATGTTCTTGTGCCTCATTCCAGATTGGATTATAACTTCATCAATGAAGTCCTTCTTGCTACCTTCATCAACTTTGATTGTCTTCTTTATAGCCACTTCTTGTTTTTCTTTTAGAGTTCCCATATAAACTTTACCAAAATGGCCCTCTCCAATAATAACCTTGTAGTTATTTGTCATCTGCTCAAGTTGTTTGCTTGTATAGATCCTTATATTCTTTATACCTTCTAGTATTGGACCACCATTTTGTTCATAGAACTTTTTGAGTTTGTGGAGTTGATGTGCCCCAACCATGAAGAGAATTACAACAATGACTACAGCAACACCTACAAAAGTCCGAAGTAAAGAAACCTTTTTATATAACAAGCAAAATAGCGTCTTACTTACATAACCAAAGGATTAAATTCTCGCCTATATCTATGTAATTACTTAAATAATATAATAATGGGTATGTTATCACTTAAATAGCAGAATTGAAGTGGTACATATGTACCTAGTGCAAAATTTCAATGGCATTTTTGGGATAGGGACAATTTAAGTGGCATATGGGCAAGATTTGAGTGGTATATACGGAATGATGATGAAAATCCATTCCACATTTCCTGTAAGAAAAAAATTATATCTTTTACGACTCAAGTAAGTAATGAACAATCCATGTTCAGAAAAACTAGTGCAAACAAACAGTTTAAAATAATTTGTCCACCAAAAAGCGGGAAAAAATGAGTGAAAATATCATTTGGATTTGTGTTTTTATAGGAAAACATGCATCAGAGTTATTTCGAATTAATAATCAAGAAATTTTCATCCTACATCATAGTTGGTTGGCAAACTATTCCATGCGTCGGTTAGTTCAGTTCTCATGACAGTCATATTTCTGACTATATGTGCATTACATACTGACAAAAAGGACCAAGGGAATAATGCACAAGAGGTTTCCCTAATAATAAGTTGGTTCTTCACAAAAAGCAAGTAGATGGCTGTATTTAAATTATCAAGTGTGATAGCTTTTAGTGCTTATACCCAACCCCCCAAAAAATAGTGCTTACCCACAGACACCTTTGCAGGTAAGGGAAACCTCTCTTGGCAGCCTCCCTTTTTGCCATCGCCTGTCATTCCCGAGTTGCATGGACACTCATAGCCTCCTCCTATTATGTTGTCGCAGGTGGATCCCTCTGAGCAATTATGACCGGCCTCACATTCATTGATATCTGAAAGAAATAGATATTGAAATATTGCATACATGAAATGTTGGTCAAGTTAATTACTTCAAGAGAAAAAATATACCAAAATGGCTTGAAGTATAAATGTGGCCGAAAGTTTCATTGGCACCATTTTGTCATTTTGTGAACTGCCTTTACTATGTGGTTTATTATCAGCTTGTACTAGTAAAACCAAGTGCCGCCAATAATAATTTAACTAGGTCTGGAAATGGGAAGTAAACCCTGTTGTAGGGAAAATGGCGCTTGATGAGACTGGGACAACATGGAGAATAGTTTATTTAGCACGCTGCCACATAATACCAATTTTATTATATTACCAAGTTGCATTTGGGTTTCTGCCTACCATGCCAACGACATATTTATCGTTCAAGTACATTTTTGTGTGTTACTCGCACACGCATTGCAATCATGTAATCCTTTTTTCAATAATGGCAATTGTTATCCCAATATTGAAATAATTGCAATCGATATAAAAATTGATCAAGACCATAAAATGCATGTCAAAATAATTGAAATTCATGATATTTTCTTAATAAATATTTTTAGTTGATTGACCATTACCTTTATATGTATTTGTTACTATAAACAATTACTAATATTATTCTTTGTATCTCAAAAAATCCCACAAATTCAAAGTCAAATTCAGAAATGTTTGCAAGCACTAATTCTAGGAAGTGATCGATATTTTTCAGCAAAATATGTCTAATAACATTGCTGGGTTGACTAAAATAAAACGGGGATAGTAGATATTATAGACTTACAGTAGTATAAAGATATAGAGGCATAGATCGAGTGGTTGGTAGTATATGCATGCATACCTTGGCAGCCATTCTTGACGTAAGGGTTGCCGTCATAATATTGCGAGCACCTGCAGATATAGCCGCCCCCGCTGGGTGGCGTGGCACACAAGCTGTTGTCGCTAATGCACGCGTAGTCCTGAGGCCGCTGCTGGCCTTCCACTGGACATGAATGGCTCCCGCTCCTGATGGCGAATTCAAGTACGACGGGGACACCCCTTGGGTGTTTGTTAGATAGCACAAGGCCATTCAAGTCCTCCGTGGAGAAGTTGTACCATGAGGTTTCCACCACCATGCCGTAGGAGCAGGGATTACACTAGTAGAAAAAGAGGCTTCCGTCCAGCCTCATTAGTCGCGAAACTGTAGGAACCGCGACTAATGAAGTCTTCAGTCGCGGTTCGGCAGATGAACCGCGACCAAATGCCTGGGCCCAGGGCGCTCGCGGGCTTTAGTCGCGGTTGGCCAGACCAACCGCAACTAAAGCCCCTCCCCTATATATACCCATCCAGCAGCCAACACTTAGCCATTTGGAGCCATTCTCTTCACAAGTGGGTGTAGGTTTGTTTTTGGTTCCTCTTATGCACATAAGGTGTTTGATGAAATGCCCCAAGAGCATGAAACAAACATGACATGAAGTGTTGGAGCCACACTCCTCGATCGCGGTTAGCAACTTGATGAACCTTTGATGTGTCATTGATAAAATATGCATGTGTGCAGTTCATTGTTTAATTTATATTATTTGTAGCTAGTTAGTTTAACAAATGCATGATGGTTAATTATATATTTTATATTATAATAATGCAGATGAATCGGCAATGGATGTACGGTAACCGACTCTCCGGCGAGTTCACTACGGGTTTGAAAGATTTCCTCGTAGTGGCTAATGCGAACAAGCAGGGGGGTTTTGTTATCTGTCCATGTGTTATCTGTAAGAATCAGAAGGGTTACTCTTCCTCAAGAGATGTTCACATGCATCTGCTTCGGCACGGTTTCATGCCAAGCTATAATTGTTGGACCAAGCATGGAGAAAGAGGGGTTATAATGGAAGAAGATGAAGAAGGGGATGATTTCATCGATGAAAGCTATCTTGCTCATTTCGGTGATACTTTCATGGAGGATGCTGAAGGTGAAGGGGAAGGTGAAGAAGAGGCACGTGATGATCCCGTTGATGATCTTGGTCGGACCATTGCTGATGCACGGAGACGCTGCGAAACTGAAAAGGAGAGGGAGAATTTGGATCGCATGTTAGAGGATCACAGAAAGGCGCTGTACCCCGGATGCGATGATGGTCTGAAAAAGCTGGGCTGCACACTGGATTTGCTGAAATGGAAGGCAGAGGCAGGTGTAGCTGACTCGGCATTTGAAAACTTGCTGAAAATGTTGAAGAATATGTTTCCAAAGGATAACGAGTTGCCCGCCAGTACGTACGAAGCAAAGAAGGTTGTCTGCCCTCTAGGTTTAGAGGTTCTGAAGATACATGCATGCATCAACGACTGCATCCTCTACCGCGGTGAATACGAGAATTTGAATGAATGCCCGGTATGCACTGCATTGCGTTATAAGATCAGAGGCGATGACCCTGGTGACGATGTTGAGGGCCAGAAACCCAGGAAGAGGGTTCCCGCCAAGGTGATGTGGTATGCTCCTATAATACCACGGTTGAAACGTCTGTTCAGGAACAAAGAGCATGCCAAGTTGTTGCGATGGCACAAAGAGGACCGTAAGTCGGACGGGGAGTTGAGACACACCGCAGATGGAACGCAATGGAGAAAGATCGACAGATGGTTCAAAGATTTTGCAGCTGACGCAAGGAACATAAGATTTGCTCTAAGTACGGATGGCATGAATCCTTTTGGCGAGCAGAGCTCCAGCCATAGCACCTGGCCCGTGACTCTATGCATCTACAACCTTCCTCCTTGGTTGTGCATGAAGCGGAAGTTCATTATGATGCCAGTGCTCATCGAAGGTCCGAAGCAACCCGGCAACGACATCGATGTGTACCTAAGGCCATTAGTTGATGAACTTTTACAGCTGTGGGGTGGTGTCCGTGTGTGGGATGAGCACAAACAAGAGGAATTTGACCTACGAGCGTTGCTTTTCGTAACCATCAACGATTGGCCTGCTCTTAGTAACCTTTCGGGACTGTCAAATAAGGGATACAATGCATGCACGCACTGCTTACATGAGACTGAAAGTGTACATTTGCCAAATTGTAAGAAGAACGTGTACCTTGGGCATCGTCGATTTCTTCCGAAAATTCATCCAGTAAGAAAGAAAGGCAAGCATTACAACGGCAAGGCAGATCACCGGCCGAAGCCTGCGGAACGCACTGGTGCTGAGGTATTTGATATGGTCAAGGATTTGAAAGTCATCTTTGGAAAGGGTCCTGGCGGACAATCAGTTCCGAAGGGAGCTGACGGGCACGCAGCCATGTGGAAGAAGAAATCTATATTCTGGGAGCTAGAATATTGGAAAGTCCTAGATGTCCGCTCTGCAATCGACGTGATGCACGTTACGAAGAATATTTGCGTGAACCTCCTAAGCTTCTTGGGCGTGTATGGGAAGACAAATGATACAAAGGAAGCACGGCAGGACCAGCAACGTTTGAAAGACCCTGATGACCGGCATCCGGAATGGTTTCAAGGTCGTGCCAGCTACGCTCTGACCAAAGAAGAGAAGGTCATCTTTTTTGAATGCCTGAGCAGTATGAAGGTCCCGTCTGGATTCTCGTCCAATATAAAGGGAATAATAAACATGGCGGAGAAAAAGTTCCAAAACCTGAAGTCTCACGACTGCCACGTGATTATGACGCAATTGCTTCCGATTGCTTTGAGGGGGCTCCTGCCGGAAAATGTTCGAGTAGCCATTGTGAAGCTATGTGCATTCCTCAATGCAATCTCTCAGAAGGTAATCAATCCAGAAGTTCTACCACGGTTACAGAACGATGTGATCCAATGTCTTGTCAGTTTCGAGTTGGTGTTCCCGCCATCCTTCTTCAATATTATGACGCACCTCCTGGTTCACCTAGTCGAAGAGATTTTCGTTCTCGGTCCTGTATTTCTACACAATATGTTCCCCTTCGAGAGGTTCATGGGAGTATTAAAGAAATATGTTCGTAACCGTGCTAGGCCAGAAGGAAGCATCGCCAAGGGCTATGGAAATGAGGAGGTAATTGCGTTTTGTGTTGACTTTGTTCCTGACCTTAAGCCGATTGGTCTTCCTCGATCGCGGCACGAGGGGAGACTAAGTGGAAAAGGCACGATCGGAAGGAAATCAACGATATGTATGGACGGCCATTCTCTGACTGAAGCACACCACACTGTACTGACCAATTCCAGCTTGGTGGCTCCGTACTTTGAGAAACACAAGAATATTTTACGCTCGGAGAACCCGGGGAAGCCTGAATCCTGGATTAGGAAGGCCCACATGGAGACTTTCGGCAGTTGGTTGAGAAAACATTTAATGAATGACAATGATGTTGTAGATCAGCTGTACATGTTGGCCAAGACACCATCTTCGACTATAACGACTTTCCAAGGGTACGAGATAAATGGGAATACATTTTACACGATCGCCCAAGATAAAAAGAGCACCAACCAAAACAGTGGTGTCCGCTTTGATGCAGCAACCGAGAATGGGCAAAAGGTCACATATTATGGTTACATAGAGGAGATATGGGAACTTGACTATGGACCCTCCTTTAAGGTCCCTTTGTTCCGGTGCAAATGGTTCAAGCTAACAGGAGGTGGGGTAAAGGTGGACCAGCAATACGGAATGACAATGGTGGATTTCAACAATCTTGGTTACCTTGACGAACCATTCGTCCTAGCGAAAGATGTCGCTCAGGTTTTCTATGTGAAGGACATGAGTAGCAAACCGAGGAAACGGAAAGATAAGAAAACGATCAGTGCATCATGCGATGATCCAAAGCGCCACATTGTTCTTTCAGGGAAAAGAAACATCGTGGGAGTGGAGGACAAGACAGACATGTCAGAAGATTATAATATGTTTGCTGAAATTCCGCCCTTCAAAGTGAACACCGACCCAAGCATTAAGTTAAATGATGAGGATGCTCCATGGATACGGCACAATCGTAAGCAAGCAGGGACACAAGGGAAGAAATGATGTGTAATAATTTATTGTATCAAACCTTTTGTCAAACCTTCAAGGGGTTTTAAAATGAATTAGTTTTATTTTTCTGATTTTTTTGATATATAATTGTATTTTTAAGATTTTAAAATGAATTAGTTTTATTTTTCTGATTTTAAAAGGAAAAAGGAAGAAGCAGAAAGAAGGAAAAAGGAAGAAAAAAACAGAAGAAAAAAGGAAAAACAGAAGAAAAAAACAAACAGAAGAAAAACATAAAAAAAACAGAAGAAAAAAACAGAAGAAAAAAACAGAAGAAAAAAGAAAAAAGGAAAAAAGGAAAAAAAATGCCACCTACTGGGCCACCACGGCCTGAATACGACTAGAAACCCATTAAAGGGCCAGGATTCAGGCCCGCAGAAGGCCCAGTAGGCCCACATGCACATAGTGACAGAATAGGCCCGTAAGCCTGCATTTGAGAGGAGCTCGAAGTGGTGAGCGCAGCCGCGCTTATAAACCACTGTCGAAGCCTCTCGGCTAGCGAGGTGGGACTAAACATCCCACCGCACCGCGCCAGTTCTAGCACAGACCTTTAGTCGCGGTTGGGGAGGCGGACCGCGACTAAAGGGTACCTTTAGTCGCGGTCCGCCTCTCCAACCGCGACTAAAGGGTCTTTCTGCGCGGGAACGGAGGCGGCGCCAAAACCCTTTAGTCGCGGTTGGGGAGGCGGACCGCGACTAAAGGGTACCTTTAGTCGCGGTCCGCCTCTCCAACCGCGACTAAAGGGTCTTTCTGCGCGGGAACGGAGGCGGCGCCAAAACCCTTTAGTCGCGGTTGGTGTGGCGGGCCGCGACTAAAGGGTACCTTTAGTCGCGGTCCGTCGCCCCAACCGCGACTAAAGGTGCGTCTATAAATACTGCACTTAGCAGTTTTGCCACTTCCCATTCTCCTCTCTCTCGACGCCGACGCCCTGCCCCGACCGACGCCGACGCCGACGCCGACGCCCTGCCCCGACGCCGACGCCGACGCCGAAGCCCTGCGCGCCGCCGCCCCCGTCCCCAGTGAGCGCCGCCGCCCCGTCCCCAGTGAGCGCCGCCGCCCCGTCCCCAGTGAGCGCCGCCGCCCTGCCCTGCCCGCCGCCCTGCCCTTGCCCGCCGCCCCCGTCCCCAGTGAGCGCCGCCGCCGCCCTGCCCTTGCCCGCCGTGCGTTGCGCCCTTGCCCGCCGCCGCCGCCCTGCCCTTGCCCGCCGCCCGTGCGCCGGCAGAAGAAGAAGAAGGAAGAAGAAAAAGGAAGAAGAAGAAGAAAGAAAAAGGAAAAAGGAAGAAGAAAAAAGAAAGAAGAAAAAAAAGGAAGAAGAATTTTTTGTGTCTAATAAAAAGAAAAGAAAAACGAAACAGAAAAAGAAATGAAAAGAAATGAAAATAAACAAAAGAAAAAGAAAAAGAAAATAAACAAAGGAGAACATTTTGTAAAAAAAAAGAAAAAGAAAAAGAACAATGAAC
Source organism: Triticum aestivum (assembly GCF_018294505.1). Lineage (NCBI taxonomy): Eukaryota > Viridiplantae > Streptophyta > Magnoliopsida > Poales > Poaceae > Triticum > Triticum aestivum. The sequence goes on from NC_057813.1 coordinate 87,142,797, forward strand.
AAAAAAAGAAAAGAAAAACGAAACAGAAAAAGAAAGGAAAAGAAATGAAAATAAAAAAAAGAAAAAGAAAAAGAAAATAAACAAAGGAGAACATTTTTTAAAAAGAAAAAGAAAAAGAACAATAAACAAAAAAAGAAAAGAAAAACGAAACAGAAAAAGAAAGGAAAAGAAATGAAAATAAAAAAAGAAAAAGAAAAAGAAAATAAACAAAGGAGAACATTTTTTAAAAAGAAAAAGAAAAAGAAAAAGAACAATAAACAAAAAAGAAAAGAAAAACGAAACAGAAAAAGAAAGGAAAAGAAATGAAAATAAAAAAATGGTTGGGAACCCTCGTAGGTGCGTTCGCTCGACAGTTTCGGCGTCGGCTACAACGGGCCGGTGCATTAGCAGCAGTACAACGGGCGAGGGTTATAAATGTGTTGTCCTCGCCTCCCCTCTCCGTGACGCCGTCGTCTGCCGCCCCGTCTCGCGCTCTACCGCGACACCCTCTCCCACCCCTTCCTCGCCCCCGGCTTTTGCCACCGCCCTTTCGCCACCGCCACCGCCACCGCCCCCCTTCTTCACTTAATTAATTTGTTTTTACTACATGTTTTCAGGACTGACATAATGGCGGACGATAGAGCTGACCCGATTATGGACAACTATGATCCGGACGGTGAAGCACATATGTTCGGCATCATAAACGGCGATATTCAATATGTGCCGACCGGAGAAGAAGAAGATGATATCTCTTCTTATCTGAACCTTGACGGTGAAGATGAAGGGCGCCGTCAGCAAGATGATGCCGAACAAACGTCGATAAACGACGATCTTCAAATGGAAGTAGCAACCACCTCCGGCGCCGAGGTATATATATACATTGAGCCTCTGGTGATACAAACTAACTGATTTGAATAAATATGTGTGTACTAACGCGCGCGACTCTTTCTTATTTTAGCCCTCGGCCGGATCGTCGAAACAATCGAGTACGTCGTCAAAGCGTGGCGCAACCAAGACGATGAAACAAGGAGAAACATGCACCATCGAGGTTGTCGACAGTGCAACCGGCAGGCCGCTGGAGCCCCGCAAGAACGCCACCAAGTTTGTCAGCCAATGCGGAGCCATTGTTAGAGACAACGTCTCGATCACCGTCCAGGAGTGGAATGAGCCAAAGAAGGCACGAATTGATGGTTTCACTTTTGTCGATAAGAGAACAAAAAAAGATTGCTTCAAGAAGCTTATGGAACATTTCGTTCTACCTCCGGAATACAACAAATTCGATGAGGAGGGTAACAAGATTGAGGAAAACAAGGAGAGGAGGAGGCTAGTCAAACAGTTCGCTCTTCATAAGATGGCCGACGCATTCCGGAAATTCAAGCAAAATCTAGCCCACGACTTTGTCAAGCAGAACAAGACTCCGGATTTCAAAGGACAATATGAGAAACTGAAAGATGATTGGCCAGAATTTGTGAAGCAAAAGAAATCGGAGCAGTTCATTCAAATATCGAAAAAAATAAGGAAAATGCGGCTAAGAAGGAGTACAATCATGTTATGGGGCCAGGAGGGTATCGCCTTTGGGAGCCTAGGTGGGAGAAGATGGAGAACGAGCTGAGGGCGCGAGGAATCCGTCCAGGTACGGAGGGATGGGACCCAAGGGCCAAAAGCTGGTGGTACGGGCATGGGGGAACGCTGAACCCGGAGACAGGGGAGTGTGTTTACCGGGGCAAATTAATTAAACCCACCCAAGCCCTTATTAACGCAATGAGGGATGCTCAACAGGGGAAGATCAAGTTCAACAGAGAGAACGACGCGCTGACAAAAGCCCTCGGGAATCCTGAACACGGAGGACGTGTACGAGGCATGGGGCACATTCCGTGGAAAATAGGGTTCCCCCAGAACGATGACCCGTACGGTTACAGAAGCCGTAAGAGAAAGATGGATCAGGAAGCAGATGTTGTGGCGCGGTTGGCATCGGAAATGGAGGTGATGAAGAAAACCATGAGTGTACTAGTAGCCGAAAGAGATGCAGCTCGGGTGCAGCATGAAGATCATCCAGCGGATCTCGGAAGCCAGCAGCGGAGAAGCAGCGTGGCTTCCACGGAGGCCCCACCGGAGCCTCTGGTGGTCCAAATTACTGCACCGGAGCCTCTGGTGGTCGAAATTACTTCATCGGAGCCTCCTCGCTACCCCGTGGACGATATAAAGGAGATGAAAGAATGTCATCTGTATTATCCTATCGGGAACATGTCCATGAAGGTAGCCATCGGCAGTGCTTTACCATGTTTACCTGGAGCACTCCACCACAACAACCCCATTCAAGATGGCTATGCTCGTGTCACGGTGGAGGACATAGTCCAAGGGTTTGAGGACCTGGAGATTGACATTGCTACACCTGAAGGGGAGAAAAGACTTGGAGATGTCAAGCGCCATTTCATTCTATGGCAAAAGAAGTTTATCAAGTTTCCAGGCGAGGCGCCAAGGACAACAAGTCCACCCCCCTACGGTGGTGGTGGTGGCGGTGGCGGTGGTGGTGGTGGTGGTGGTGGTGGCGGTTCACCTACACCTCCGTCACGTCAGCCGACGCCGCCCCCCAGTCCACAACGTCCGGCGGGTGATCAGCCGCCGCCCCCCAGTCCTCGTCCGGCGGGTGATCAGACGCCGCCCCCCAATCCACCTCCGGCAAAGAAGCAGAAGCAGTCCTGGATTATTAACCCGGACCCTTATGTACCTAAGACCACAAAGGTACCGGAGCCATCACTGAAGCCTCTCCCCACAAGGCCTTGGGAACGTAGTGCCGAGGAAGTCGACGCGGCCGCGGCTGCTGATTTGGAGAAATGGAAGGCGGACTGCAAGAAGAAAACAGAGCCCGAGCCCAAGCCAGTATTTTCTGATGAGCAAAAGAAGTGGGCTAAGTCATTTTTGAGCACACCGTCCCAAGCCGCGAAGAATCTGCCTAACGACTATGCACGTGAACTTCGCAGGCAGGCACTCATGTTCAAGGAGAACAAAGAGCGGGAGAAGGCCGAAAGTAAAAAAAGCGGGAAACAAGTTGCCCAGCTCGGGGAACAAAGTAAACAATCGATTGCCCCGCTTATAGTGGAAGCCTTCTGTCCGGATGACCCCGAGATCATACAAGCTGCGGCAGCACAGGGATTGACTGTAACGAGTGCCAGAGAACAAGCGGCCAACTTAGGTATTACTCTTCGTGAACTGTTAGGCCTTGATGAGGCGCCAGTGAAGGAGGTAGTAATTACATATGTCAAGAATGGGCCTCTCGTCGAGCCTGCGGAGGAAAAGGATCTACCTCCACAAATGAAAGGTCTGCTGAAATGGTACAAGGGTTACATAAAAAATAAAAACGCCAAAGAATATATTTATGCGGAAGTTAGACATGAGCATCACTTCAAACATTACTATGTACAAATTGAACTGAGTGAATTGTTCCAGCTTTTCAATCTGCGCGAGCTCGATAAATCTATCATCAGTTGCTACGTTCTGTAAGTGATTTATTAATTTCTACCCCATCTCGTTCATATTGCCTGCACTATATATATGTCCTAACTATATTGTTGTGTCCGCTATTATACATGCAGAATGAAGATTAAGGAATGCAGAGTAAGGAACATCCATGATGTTGGGTTCATTGACCCACACATCGTTAATGGACATGTGTTGGAGCGTTACCCCGCCGACGTGGAGGCAGACCTGTGGCAGTTTCTTACAAAGCAGGAACTCAAAAGTGATATTCTATTTCCTTACCATTTTGAGTGAGTGTTTCTGTCTTGAGCACATTCTCTTTTGTTTACTCCATGCATGGTATGTGGCCGGCTAATCGATGAGTTATGCATGACGTACTGTGCATGTATCGTGTCCGCAGGTTCCACTGGATTCTGCTAGTAATTAAAGTTAACACCTCAGAATGTCTCGTCCACGACTCTGTGAATATGGATCCAAAGCTTTGGGGCGGCATGAGAAGAATGCTGCAGAAGTAATTATTTTCATTCATTTGCGCTCTATATCGATCGGCCTATTTCGTTCATTTCCTAATATCAAGTAACTAATTAATAACTCTCTTGTTCATTTAATTTTCTTTGCCTCGTAGGGTTTGGAGACGGTTCGTAGATACAAAGGTCGGTGAATTCAAAAAAGAGCTAGAATTCAAAATGTTAAAGGCTAAGAATGCTGGGGATATTCAGCCACCGGAGACCAATCTATGTGGATACTATGTCTGTGAGATGATCCGGAGATACACCTCTGAGCGGGTTCCGAGTGATACCAATGCTAAGAGGAATAACCTCCGGTGGATGCTTAGTCCAGAAGCTCGCTTCCGACCACTTCAAGAGGAACTAGCTGGATGGTTCAGCAGGGAAGTCCTCCATCCTAAAGGAGAACACTATTACGAGGACGTAGAACTTTATATGCATTAAATCATGTATGGAAACTTGTTCAAAATTGTATATGGTCATCCGATGATATTGAATATATATTGTATATTCCTCTTGAATTCTTTTCGGTTCTAATTTCAAATTTATTTGAAATTGTACATTCATATGCATGTATGTAGTACCGTAGAATATATGAAACTCCTTCTAAATTAAAATAAAGCACAAAAGAAATAAAACAATACAAATTAAACAGAAAACAGGTTTAAGGGGGGAGGTTTAGGGGGGGGGGGGGCTAAAACCCTAAACCTGCGGCGGCCTTTAGTCGCGGTTGGCCAGAAGAACCGCGACTAAAGGTCCTCCGCCCCGACGGCCACCTGGCGCCCACGTGGACGGGCCTTTAGTCGCGGTTCTTAAGCAACCGCGACTAAAGGGGGGGGGGCCTTTAGTCGCGCCCGGTCGGTCGCGGTTGCGCAACCGCGACTAATGGCAGTTGCGAACCGCGACCAAAGGCCTTTTTTCCACCAGTGTTAGTGTTTTCGTCATCGTCAGGGCGTGACATCCTCTGGGCCAATATGACCGAGAAGGAATCGAGGCCCTCAGGATCTCTAGGCGCTTGAGGCGGGGCGGAGGCCTCACAGCACCCCATCCCCGTGCAGATCCCGTTTGTCGGGTCGATTCTCACGGACGAAACACAGGCGAGCAGGGGGGTCCTGTCGTGCACGGACAGGACGAACTGGGCAAGCGCGTTCCAGCCGACGCCGATGAGAACATTGCGCCGCAGGGACAGGAGGAAAGGTTTCTGAGGGCCGAGCTGGGTACCTTGCATGTTGACCCGGTGGTCTTTCGCACCGAAGTCGACGCAGTCGGATGTGACCCCGCCGTACACACGGAGCTCACTCCTGTTAGGCGTTATGTCGAAGAGCTCCACGAGCGCGGCGGAGTAGGCCGTCTCGTAAGCAGTGATGACCGCCTTGGACGGGTCGGGAGGAGCAGGAGAATCGGAAGAGGAGTCAGAGTAGAAAGAGGAGTATTTCGCATCACCGATTTCACGAAGCGCGGAGTCTCGAGGAAGGAACGCGCGAGGAGGGTGGAAGGAGTCGTTGCAGATGACCTTGAATCCATCATCACGGAAGCAGCCGGGCTTCATGCCGAACGGGAAGGGAATGCTGATGTCGCCGCACTTTTCGGGGCAACCCTCAAGCGTGATCGGATGCTGTTGCTGTTCAGCAGCATCGGCAGCCAGGATGATGGTGTGGGTCGCTGTTGCAAGGAGGAGGAGCAGGATGGGCAGCAGCTTGGAGTATTGCGAGGGCATGGTCATGGTGTTTTGCTGCTAACTCTTCCTCTGACGATAGAATGGATGGATGCATATAGGCTTCGCACTTTGGTTAAATCTTACACCTACGTAACCTTACGGAGACTGGATTAACTACCGTGTGGTGCACGGTCCAGGCATTTTTTTTGCACGGTCCAGGCATTGATTGCTATGCCGTGATTCGTGCCAGACAGTGCAACTCACCCATATTCTTTTTCATATGATTCAAGATTGTATCAATTTTATCTTTTGAACACGAAGTCGATCAGATTTATGACCTGTTTGCACATTTATGTTTCTTGTAATGAAGCCTTCTAAACAAAACCAATCTTGAATATATTTTGACAAAATTTAAAATTTAGGTTCTAAAACATGATGAAACTGGTTTAAAAATCCGTCATTTTTTTAGCAATTTAGAAAAATGCCAAAAATCTTCATAACTTTAACTTGACCTACGGGCGTACTTGTATAAAACTTTTAACAAAGAAAACCTCCCGTATAAAATCTGAGCGAAAGAAATAAAAATTTCAAGACAATATAGAGTAAATAGTAACTCAAATATAGTGCTGATTTTTTTTCGCTAACAATACCACAAAAGGCTTTTCTTCGCAAAAAAAAATACGCGAGTGTTACACTTGAGCAAGTTTGTTGTCAAAAAAATTACAAATTTTCGACCATTATTGCAGTATGTTTCATGGAGTTTTATCATGTCTCTTATGACAATTTTTAAAATTGTCCAAATGTACTCAAGGGTGATCTTATTTTAAAGTATTAATCGCAAGGAACACACTGGCGCAAATGGATCATAAATTAGACTTTTGATTCAATGGGTAAATAAGATTCAATCTTTAAAATCAAATGAAGAAGGCATGGGTGAGTGGAGTATTATTTGTGTAATGTAAGGCCCTTCCAAATGCTTCACTTTGTACAGGTGCTAAGGTTGCCAACTAAGCAAAAAATCTGATGTGTCATACTAGTTAAGAAGAGAGAGAGTAGTATGGTGACCCTAGGAGGAAACGGTGCTAAGCGCGTATACCTAGATGGAAGCACAATTCTGAGTCTACAACTAATTAAATGCAAGAAGCTTAGCACCCAAAAACTTAGCACCTATGCATTGGGGATTTGAGTTGCTAAGTATTTAATATACTTAGCACCTCATCTAAGCACCTTTGCATTGGAAGAGGTCTAAGAAATAAAGGAGGAGATAGATTGGCAATGCATGGGACCCATGCACGGGACCTCCCGTGCATGGGAGAATCTCTTTTATCAAACCTTACGTAACCTTCCTCTAAATTCTCTTCTCCCATTGATTTTCAGGAAGGTGGGCCTCATCTCATCCTCAACCTTGTTCCAATCAAATATTGCCAAGTCATACAAGCACGTAAACGTACGTAAAAATTTACGTGGTTGTACCATTCCTCAGTTAGAAGAAGCAAACTGCGACTAGGCCAACGATTGGGCGAGCGCGCTGCTTACAACTTGCAAAGTTTACACAGATGGAGATTCTCTTTCATTTTGACCAAGTACAAGTAGTAGTGGCGGATCAAGTTTACCCATTCATAATCGAGAGCATCTTGGGCCGTTAAGGTTACAACTTGCTATTTCTATAGCAAACTTTCGTGCAAGTGTATATAACAGTTAAGCCATCCATCAATGAGTTAACCCTCCGGGCTAGCTCTTCGTTTCACTACTCAGCAGCCGTGCTTGATGCCGAACGGGAAGGGGATGCTGACGTTGTCGCACTTTCCATTCTCGGGTCAACCCGCGAGTGCCTGCTGAGCATCGGCAGGCACAAGGAGGAGGAGCAGCAGCTGCGAGTATTGCGAGGGCATGGTCATGGTGTGCGCTGTGTTCATTTTGCTTTGCACTTGGCTAGTTAGAAGAAGCAAAGTGTGACTTGTGTAGCTAGGTCAACGATTGGGCGTGCGCGCTTCTCGAGATGATCCGCCCGTTGAGGTTACAACTTGTGCTACTATTTCTATAGCAAACTTTGGTGCAAGTATGTATATATATCGGTTAAACCAGCCAGCCATCAATGGGCGAGTTGACCCCAGTAACAAGTCTGTGGGCGGGGAGGTGGCTTTGCAACTTGAGGTCGAACGTGATCAAGCCTTTGTCACACGCGAGCTCGAGATGATATACGCAAGCTTTTCTTATCACCTAGGGGTTTCAAATGGATCCTAGCTAGTTGTTTGTATCACTCGCGAACATGCATGTTTAACATATATAGGATATGAATCTATTACTATGCATGGCTTAGATTTTCCCATAGTGCCCGCTTTAGCCTCGCTATAGCTAGCGTTTTAGGAGACCTCCTGCTAAAGCTCTGTAGTTTTAATGCTAAATTAAAAATGACGCCAATAGCCAGTTAAATCCCGCTATAGCGCTAAATTTGAGATCATTTAGCCCCCTAAGCCGTTGGAGCCAAAGGAGGGACGTAAATGAGCTCCATCATGCCATCCATCTGCTCTATTATTTCTTCTTGTTTTTATGTATATATGACGTATTGCTGCAAAATCTTAGTTACTGAACATGTATATGTCTAATATATGTGATATACAATAATAAATTTTGGGCTTATTTTTCCAAAAAAATCATCCCTTAAGAACAACGGAGCTGCTAAATCTCAGTCGACTGAGACTTGGCGAAGTCTCAGTCGATGAGTCAGCCGTTGGATGCTTTGCTTGCTTGAAGATTCGCGTTGGGCGTTTCGTCCCTTGCTTCGGCCTGTCTAAGGAGCGAACTGGACCGTTTTCCTTTCATTTTTTCCAAGAACTGTCATGGCGTGTGAGTGTTTGCTTTTGTGGGTTGGGCAGACGGGCTTTCTTTGTCCATCGTTTTGTTTTTTCTGTCTTATTTTTCGGGCCGCAATAGAGGAGGGGAACGGGCAGTTAAGAGTCCGCACCCAGTCTACTTCGTCTCTCTTCATTCCCCTGTTTCAAATCCGAAGAAAACGGGCCAGTTCGCACCAAGTATAAGTCATTTGCTTTTCACCGATGATTCTCTAGTGCTGATGGAAGCAAGTGCAAACAATGCACGGGTGATGAATTCCATCCTAGAATCCTATGAGGCATGTTCTGGGCAGATAATCAATAAGGAAAAGTCAGTGATATTATTCAGCAAAATCACCAAGCCTAGACAGAAGGAAGAAGTGAGGAATTTCCTACAAATCTCTTCTGAAGGTTTCAAAGGAAAATACTTGGGTCTGCCGGCTTACATTGGGAAAGCAAAAGGCTAAAACTTTTCAGTATTTGAAGGAGAAAGAGTGGAGCAAGATACATGGATGGGGAGTCTGCGGTGGCGTTTGCGGGGGCGTCGGGGAGCGACCACTACGACCAAGCCCAGCTGGGATTTCGCTGACACGACCTCGCGCCGGCGTCGTCGCACAGGTACTTGCACCGGCGCCGGCGTCGTCGCCTTCAGGCGCCTCCCTCTCGCGAGATGGATTAGCCGAGATGCAAGGGATTGACCGACGAATTCATAAAGTTTCTAAAAGAAAAAAATCAGGGAGGACCATATTACCCTTCTTGATTAAACTTAATGCTTTTAGTTAATCTGTTAAATCAACGTTGGGAAATAATCACTGAGAGAGTTACATAAAATTACATATTGTAACTCCCCAATCACCGTAAAATACGTTAAAAAGTAAATGAATATTTCTAAACTAGCACAATTTTTTTTTAAAATACAAGGACAGATTCTTTCATTATAAGTTAATAAATGCACGAATATTTTAAAATGAAATGATTTTTTCATAAATACATGAACACTTTTTTGAAATACACTATAAAGTTTTAGAATTGTATAATTAATGTGTGTTTGTGTGTGTGTGTGTGTGAAATAAATATATTTTTAAAGCTAAATGATAGTTTTTTACGTACATGTGAACATTTTTTACAACATGCACAAAAAATCAGATTATTTTATCAACTTGTTTTGTGTAAAATTAATGAAATAAAACATGTTGTTAAAAAATTACATATGTTGTTAGAAAATTGTTCAGAAATTTCAAAAAATGTTCATCAATTTTGACAAAGTTCATTTATTTTGAAAAAAAGTTAATCAACTTTTATTTTTGCATCAATATATATGAAAAGTTTAAAAAATTGAGAGAAGTGCATCAACTTGAAAACGTTTCATTCAAAAAAGAAAAAGCAAACAAAAAAATAGAAAAAAACCAAACAAAACAGTCCCAGAAAAAAACAATTACAAATAAAATAAAATAAAAACGTCTGGCGAGTTTCTGAAAACATGAAATGTTCGTGAATTCAATATATCTTTGCAGATTCAAACATGCTCCTGAAGTGAATAAAATTGTTCACAAGATTTAGAAAACTATCATGAATTTAGGAAAATGTTAGTCAAACAAAATTATCACTGAGATAAAAACTAATGTTCATTATGCAAAAAATCAATTAAAAATGTGCTTACAAATTCAAATAATCTTTGCTAAATAAAAAATGTTCAATAAATCTAGAAAATATTCATGAATTTCGAAATGTTCACAATTTCGAAATAAAGATTGCAAATATTATAAAACCTCATGTTTTCGAAAACCGTTCCTGAATTAATGAATTGTTTCTATTTTTGATAAATGTTTAAGGTTGAAAATACAACAGCAATTGTAACATGTTCAATAAATTTAAAATTCTGAAAAATATTAAAATTGTTCATGTATTGGAAAATGTTTGTGAATACAAAAAGTTGATGAATTTTATGAAATGCACGAATTTGAAAAATAATGGTGAATTTAGTTAAAATCCATAAATTTCAGTAAAGTTAGAAATATACATAAATATTTTTGTAATAACATATTAATCACCGATTTGCAAAAGACTCAAGAATTGAGTTTTTTGCGAATTCAAAGAAATGTATTTTGAAAGGAAAATGTTAAAATATGGCAGAAAAATCCACAAAAGAAGTGAAAAGGTAAAAATAAAAGCAGTTTTTTCTTCAAAAAAACAACCGGGGAAAACCAGAAATAAAATGTCCCGGAAGCTTCCCAAAACTGGGTGAGAAGCTACCACAATTTTCCGAAAACATCTTGCTTTCATCCTAAAACCGCCGGCTCGAGTTCTTTTAACGGGCTGGCACAAATTCGAAGGATAGATAGCAGATAGATGGCCACGTCGCCTCTAGGGAGACTTTAGTGGATCTTATTGGTTTGCTACGTACGTTTGTCATCTTTTAAATTTTAAAACGTTACTTTCTCTTTTTTATAGAATGTTTAGCACGTATTAATTTTGTGCATGATATATTAATATTTCTTTGCATAAATTTTAAAAATATTCAGAGCATACAAAAAGTATCCATGACATTTCAAAAAAAAGTTCGCATGTTTAAAACATGTTGATCAAATTTAAAATTGTTCATGAAATATAAAATGTGTTCACAAATATTTTTTAAACGATTATTCCAGTCAGAAAAAAATTCAGTACATTTAAAACATTTTCGCACATGTAAAAATTCTATTCATGTCATATTTGAAAAACGCTTTATGTCTATTTAAAAAATATTCACCCTGTATTTAAGACATGTTCAATCGGCATTTGACAAATGTTAAATATGTATTTAAAAATGTTCAACATTTACCTAAAAGGTGTGTTATATGTATTCGGAAAATGTTCGACATATGTTTTAAAAGACTCAACCCATATTTTAAAATAAACTAATAAGGAAAAAAGGAAAAGAAAACCAAAAAGATAATATTTTGTTGAAAAAATTTGATGAACTAATGGAAAAAACACAAAAACAAACTAAACCTTTACAAAATTGAGCATTTCACCCCCACCCCGCGCTGTTCATACAACTTCCCAAAACAGCTCGTACCGCTTCTACATAACTTCTATTGGGCTTGCCCACTAAAATGATCACTAAAGGTGTGAGGAGAAGACGTCCCGCAATAAGTTTTTGAGGGCAACATCTCACGATAGGTGAGACATAGATCTTATGCATAAGAAAACTAACTTATTATTATTCACGTTGAGGTCAACACCAATTTACGGTCTATGCCCTAGCTCGCATCACTCCTTTTTGTTTATGGTTTTGCTCTGCCTGAAGCCTTCGTAATGCGAAATCACTAATGAAGAGGTATCCCTTGCAAAGGTCACTTTCACCTTCTTTGGTGGTGACAAGTGGCGCACTGGTGCACCACTTATCACTAACCTATGAGTTTTGTGCCTTTTGTCGTCTATTCATTTTTTAAAATGTTGTATTTCTTAAACCTTGCGTCCTAATCACAGACTGTTTTCAACCATGAGTTTTTCGCGTTGAGATCTTCGAAACTAGATCTCATGCTAATATGTTCAGACGATATTTTTTTGAAAAAAATCAAAACCAAGAAGGCAGAAACCAAGAAAATCCAAAAAATGGAAACATATTTTGTGTTTTTTTTTTCTGAAGCGCAATTATGCTTCACCGTGAGGCACACCTATTCTTTTCACTTTCAGAAAGCACAATATGCTTCACGCGGGAGCACAGATGTACTTCAACATGAGCACAAAACTGTGATTGACAAATGGTGTGGTTCGCATGAAGAAATCCAACAAAATATTACCATTTTTTCCCAAGAAAACCGAGAAGAAGCCAAGGCCCAAAAGATAAAATAAAAAACGTGCAGAAAGAAAGGCCCGAGTCAACGCTCGTAGCCTGAACCAGCCCACAAGATTTAGCATTTCTGTGTGCTGACCAAATCTATATCTATACCTACTAATAAAAGAAATAGTATTCTTAGTCCGTCATGCTATTTTGTAGAAAAAACCCTGATGTTTCTGACATTAAACCCGTATTACATATCAAATATTTTTTAAAATACTCATATCTTTTAAACCGTAACTCCAAATTTATCATATTATATATGAAATTTGATTAGAAAAATATGTAAAATCTAAATATGATGTTATTTTACCTGTTAACACTATCTAGGCTACAATGTTAATCAACAATGCATTATCCATCTTTTTTTCATACCGGTACTGGTTCAGATTTGGGATGAACACATCAGCAAAATTAGGATTTGGACATCAAATTGAAGATCAATTTGTTAGAGACACCAATAAATAAGGATATGCATGACAAGAAATAAAAGGACCAAACAAAGATGAGATGTCCGCTATAAAATAAATAAAAGAGAAAATGCAGAGGAGATCCGATAAATATGAGATGTTGCGCTTTTCAACTATATATAAGAAGAAAAAAGAGAGGACATGCATGAAAAAAGTAAAAAGAGGCATGCATGGCAAAAAATAAAATAGAAGACAAGTTTGATAAGAAATAAATAGTGATGAAACATGGGCCAATACCTATGACATATATGGCAAGAAATATTGATGAAATAGGGGAGCAAGTACTTGTGCCAACATAAGACCATAAAAAATGTTCTTTTCCAGACAAAAGAAATCTCTTTTTATGATTAAAAAATCATGTATTTAAGAAATAGCTACTAATTCTCAAATTATAGAACATTTTTTGTAAATTAAGAGCGAGTTGTATTTCTTTTCCGTTACAATGCACGGACCTTTTTGCTAGTAACACTAGTGTACGCATCAGCCTAAACCAGCAGAGGAGCATAAATAGCACTCCCACACCTACCTCAGCTCAACAACTAACCAGCCCCTCCATACGAGTGAAGCACCAGCCAGGGCCGGCCCTGAGGGGGGGCAGGGGGGGCGGCCGCCCCGGGCCCCCCAACATCCGCGCCCCCCCCCCCCCCCCCCCCTCGGCAGGTACGTACACACACGTAGGCTCTCGGCCACGGCCCATGGAGGCGGGCAGTCTCCAGGGAAGAGTTGGCTGCTAGGCTTCGCACGCCGGACCAGGTAATCGAACGGCTCGTACGTACACACGCATCGCGATCTTCCTTCAGATTGCGAGACCTAGCAACGAACCCTATTCCCCAGCCCCCAGGCTCCGATCGCGAGTTTTCACACCGACGAACTCTGCTCGCCGGTGAGGCCTTGGCTACGGTCTCCATCCTCTAGGCGCGGGACGCACTTGCACTCATGCATATCGCCGAGCATAGGGCCTCCGGCCAGACGCGAACCCACATCACCTCGTTGCCGAAAACACGCCGATCTGACCGAGGTATATACGTATCATATTACTATCCCCTGTTGTATATTGCCAATTGAATAATTTTGCATCTCCCTACATGGTGCATAGCTTGCCCTCTTCAACCTTTGACCTGTTTTAAAATTCTCAGCAGTCAGCACCGTGTGTTATCATGTTGTCCAGAAAGCATGCCCATAAGAACGAAAATAATAAAGAAAACAGTGTGTGATTGACTTGATAGAATCACATAGAAGAGTATTTTTTTTAAGTACTATTTGAAGGGAAGAACATCATTCAGATCAGAACAATGTAAGTGGCTCTAAGTTTTTTTGAGTGCTAAGGCCAGACTTTATTAATCAATATCCACAACTAGTGGGATACAATCTGGATCATGCGGTTGGCGAAACCAAACATGACGACCCAGAGTTAAGGAAAGCAAAAATCTAGCTAAACTATGCGTACGACGTTCAAAATTAAAGATACAATTAAATGAGACTGCTCTGTTATGATCTCGGTGATAATTACTCCATCTCTACCTTGACTTCATTGGTTAATCTGTCCCACCACTGGTTTTGAGTCAGAGGCTATCAGGTTGTGGACCTTGACTTCCTTATGTCTATGTAGTCCCTCCATGCGAAAATACTGTTAATTAGTACTGTTACTATGTTTATATTGAGGGGCCCCAAGATTTAGTTTCGTCCCGAGCCCCCAAACTCTCAGGACCGGCCCTGACACCAGCGCCACCACCCACCAGTCAAGCTTGTCTTACCTAGAGTAGCAAGAGTACATATACATAGTTACACCCCGACAGAAGCTGAGTTGCCACGGTCCATCTTTCTGCATGGACTTGGACACGGCAATGGACATGACGAACCAAGAACAGCTCATGCACACCATCTCCCAACTCGACAGCGCCCTCACATAGCTTGCTTCTCCATCCACATCGCCACCGCACGAGCCACCGGTTCTAGTCTCGCCGTATCCATCGTGTGCCCGCAGTGCTGTTACTCCATCGATGGTGACGATGCCGGTGTCCGTGCCACCGCTGGCCGCGGCCTACCCGGAGCACCCGACGACGCGGCGGCTTGTCGGCATCCACTCGGCCGTGGACGTGGAGAGGCCAAGGCGGCGCAACGGGCGCGTCTCAAGCGAGCCGCGGAGCGTGGTGGCGAGGCTGCGGGCGGGAGCGCGTGAGCCAGAGGATGCGCGCGCTGCAGCGGCTGGTGCCCGGCGGCGCGAGACTGGACACGGCGTTCATGTTGGAGGAGGCATTAATAGAAAACAGGGCATACGTTCGGGCCAGATAAGCCCATTAGTCCCGGTTCAGTCATGAACCGGGACCCATGGGCCCATTGGTCCCGGTTCGTGAGGCCAAGGGGCCTACCGGGCCTCGTGGAGGATCGGTTTCGGTTCGTCTGGCCCGTTTAGCCTCGGTTGGTGGGACGAATCGGGACCAATGGGCCTCGCTCCTGACCAATCATCATTGGTCCCGGTTGGTGGCCTGAGACGGGACCAAAGGGTGGTCTTTAGTACCGGTTCAAGCCACGAACCGGGACCAATAAACCGGCCAGGGGAGAGGGCTTTTGTGTGTAAAACATTAAAAGAAGAAAGAATTTTCATAAAATAAAGAAAGAAAGCAAAAAAATAAAAAAAAAGTAGAAACAAAATAAAATAAATAAGTAGAAACAGAAAAAACTTTAATAAATAAGTAGGAACAAAATAAACTTTAATAAAGTAAAATAAATAAACTTTAATAAAATAAATAAAAATAACAACAGTAAGTAGAAACAAAATAAAAAAATAAAGCAAAAAGAAAGAATATTCATAAAATAAATAAAAATGCAAAAAAGAAAAGGAAATAAATAAGTAGAAACAAAATAAACTTTAATAAATAAGTAAAAACAAAATAAACTTTTATAAAACCTCTAGTATTATTGAAACTAAAATTATATAAAATAAATGCAACTAAAATTACCAAAGTATTTTCTGTTCAAAACATTAAAAGATAAAAGAATTTTCATAAAAAAAAATTTCGTTAGAAACTTTAATAGCAAAAAGAATTATCATCAAGAATTTTCTGTTAGAAACTAAAAGAACAAAATATGTTTTTGAATATAATGATAAAACACAATAATATTAAATAGCAGGAAAAAAATCACTCAAAAATGTATTTTTATAGTAAAGCTATTCAAAAACTAGTGATTCACACAAATTTTTAAAAATTCAAATTTAAACTATTCAAATTAGAAAACAAATGGCACTAACAGAAATTTTATAATTGTTATTACCTAAAAGCAAAAAAATCACTGAAAAACTAGTAAGTATTTTGCTGTAAGTAGAAACAAAATAAAATAAATAAAGCAAAAAAGAAAACAAAATAAATAAAAAAAGTGCCACCTAAAGGGCCCCACGGCCTGAATACGACTAGAAACCCAATAATGGACCAGGATTCAGGCCCGCAGTAGGCCCAGTAGGCCCACAGGCACATAGTGCCAGATTAAGCCTGAAAGCCTACAATTGAGAGGAGCTCGAGAGGGTGGGCGCAGCAGCGCTTATAAACCATTCTCGAGCTTTCTCAACTAGCGAGGTGGGACTAAACTTTGGCCGCGACGCGTGCATCACAGGGCCTTTGGTCCTGGTTGGTGGCACCAACCGGGACTAAAGGGTGGCATTGGTCCCGGTTGGTGCCACGAACCGGTACCAATGCCCACCCTTTAGTCCCGCCTGGTGCCACCAACCGGGACCAAAGGCTCTGCTTCCCGTCCTTTGGGCTACTGAAAAGAGACTTTTGGTCCCGGTTGGTGGCACCAACCGGGACTAAAGGGGGGTATTGATCCCGGTTGGTGCCATCAACCGGGACCAAAGGGTTGGGTATATAAGATGACACTTAGGAAATTTTCACTTCTCATCTCGTAGTTGCCCCCTGACGACGCCGACGACATCGACGCCGCCAGGCTGCCCCAACACCGCCCGTCGCCCCCACCATCACCGTCGCCTCGCTGTCGCCCTCGCCCTCGCCCGACGCCGTCGCCTCCCCGAGCACTGCCCCGACGCCCTCGTCGTGCGTGCCCCCGAGCCCGCCGCCGACCTCCTCTTCGTCGCCGAAGCTCGCCCCCGACGCCATCGCCATGCCCCCCCTGGCCCGACACCATCACCGTCGCCGCGCGCGCCGCCCCTGCCCCGACACCGTCGCCATCGCCGCGCGCGCCGCCCCTTCCCCGACCCTATCACCGTCGCCCCGACCACACGCTGCCTCCACGTTCGGTCTGGCCGACCTTCCTCTCATTTTTTTCATATATATGATGTTTTTTAGATTATATGTATATGTGTGATTATATGTATGTGTGTATATATGATTATATGTCCTGTTTTTTTCCAGATTTTTTGTTCATATATATGACTATTTGTTTTTATTGCATTTTTTATAAAAATGTATATATGTATGTATGTTCTCTGTGTATATATGTTCATATATGCAAAAATTAGATTTTTAGAAAAGTTTTATCTATGCATTTTCTCTGATTTAGTGCATTTTAGGTTAGTTTCATTTTTAGGAACGTTTTATATATTTAGGAAGAAGGAAGAGAAGGAAGAAGGAAGAAGAAGAAAAAGTTTTGTATATGCAAAAGTTACATTTGTAGAAAAATTTGATATATCTAGCTAGGAAGAAGGAAGAAGGAAGAAGAAGAAAAAGAAGGAGAATAAAAAGGAAATTAATAAGAAGAGAAAGAAGGAGAAGAAGAGGAGAGGAAGAAGAGGAGAAATAAATAAGAAGAGGAAAAAAAAGAGGAGAAGAAGAAAGGAATAGAGGTGAAGAAAAGAAAAATAGAAATATTTTTATTTTTTTCTTCTTCACCTCTTTTTTTTCTTCGATCTTCTCCTCTCTCTATTCCTTTCTTCTTTTCCTCTCTTTTTTTCTTCTTCTTCCTCTTCTTAATTTTTATCGGGTATGCCGTTGTCGATATACCACCTCCCCGATAACTTTGACATGAGAGGGGTCGATATACCCCCTCCCCGATAACATTTTTTGGTGATATTATTGTCGAATATGCGAATGTTTGTACATTCATATGCAAAGAATATGTCAATTTGTTTTGTAGTAGTAGATGATGATGATATATGAAAACTTGGTCAATTTTTTCTGTTGTAATTTTGTTCGATGAATGTTTTCTGTTAAAACTCGTATTAAGTTTGTTAGATGAATGTTTCATGGGATAGAGGGAGTAAAAACTCATCAGGCATGAGGGGGGAGGAGTTCCCCTCTGATTCTTAACTCTCTCGGGAATTCAACATATATTCAACATGAGGGGGGGGGGGGTTGATATACCCCCTCCCCGATAACATTTTTTTTCATGTATGTATGTCGTCGTTGTCGATATACCCTCTCCTTTACCAAGTTAAAAGAGCGTTGTCGTCGAGGCCACCCCGAACCCTTTAAGCGTTGCCGAGGCCACCCCAAACCATAGAGAAGCATCGAGGCCATTAATTAATATAATTCCTTGTTGTGATTAGCTATAGCTAGGTCTATGTTTGCCACTAATATATCCATCTGTCATGTTTTTATAATAATTGCCATGTTGTAATATTTGCAGAAACTATGGAGCACGGCCAAGACAAGGAAGCAGAATGGGTGTTGGGGGACATAATCGCAGCCGGAGGTGATGTCATGTCGTATCTCAATGAAACGGATGGTCTGGAAGGAGAGGGTGAAGAAGCAGGCTACGGTTATTGAACAATGGAGGAGACTGTGACCGGTGACCGAATGCCGGTGCAAGAAGGAGACCGTGATGGCGGCTCCGGCGATCGAACAGAGTCTGGCCAGGTATATATATTAATTAAGCTTGTGCTGACTAACTAATTGATGCATTCATTGTTTTGGTATCTACACATATTAACTCTCGTCTTTCTTCTTTTTTCTAGCCCTCCGGATCGAGCACAACTTCGGTAAAGAGACAAGGCCCGAAGAAAAAGTTGCGCTCGGATGAAAGATTCACTATCACAGCAATCGCGCGCGATGCTCAACCGATTGAACCCCTCTGTACCAAGGACACATTTACTGCTTAGTGCAGGGTTTTTGTTAGGGACATGATCCCGATCAGCATCGAGCTATGGAATGAGCCTAAGGATGAAGAGCTTCAAGTTTCTTTTGTCGAAGATAGACAGAAACATGATCTTTGGAAAGCGCTGAAGGTAACTTTCACCCTACCGAAAGAGGAGGATCCGGAGAATCCAGTTATAGAGCCATTGATCAAGTCCTTTGCTCTCAAGAAGGGCGATCTATTCAGGAAGTGGAAGAATGACCTGAAAGCAAAGTTTGTCGACAAAGAAAAGACACCAGAATTCGTCGGCCAGTACGAGAAGCTCAGAGATCAATGGGACACATTTGTGGCCAACAAGACATCGGGGAGGAGTAAGAAGATGTCAGCGACAAACAAGATAAATGCTGCATAGAAGGAGCATCACCATCGCACGGGGTCAGGTGTGAAAGGATCGATATGGTTGACTAGAGGGGGGGTGAATAGGCAACTAACAATTTTTAGCTTTTCTTTAACAAATTAAACTTTGCAAATTTTTAGCTTGTCACCCAATCCTGAGCAAATCAACAAGTTTGATTGGCTAGGGAGAGAGATCGGGCAAAAATGGAGCTTGGAGCAACAATGGAACTTAGGGATGGAAGAGGTAGTCAACTAGAGGTAGGAGACGCCCATTTTATACTCGTGGAAGAAATCCAACCGTTGTCCACTTAGATCAGCCTGCGACATGCGGTACTACTGCTCCAGGGGCGCGGTACTACCGCAAGACCACGCGGTACTATCGTGGATGACAATGGTACTTCCGCGGCAGCAGCAGAGGCCGGGACTAGCCTGACTAAGCGCAGTACTACTGCTCGCGCGGTACTACCACTCCCCCTTGCGGTACTACTGCAAGGCAGGTAAGCCAAGGCCTACGAAGAGCGCGGATGAAATAAAATACATCCGTGCCTACTTCCGCTAAAAAAGAAACAGTGCAAAAACCCGACGCGGTACTACCGCGCACGAGGCGCGGTACTACCGTTGAGGCACGGATGTAAAAAATTACATCCGCTCCTACTACCGCGGTGCAATGGTACTAGGTATGAGGGCCACGGTACTATGGCTCCAGGGGAGCAGTACTACCGTGGCCTCCCACCGTACTACCGCGCATGTCGTGCGGTACTACCGTGTGGGCGCGGATGTAAAAAATTACATCCGCTCCAACTACCGTACCGGAGCAGCACTAGGCCTGGGAGTTATGGTACTAAGGCTCCAGAGGAGCGGTACTACCGTGACCCCCAGCGGTACTACCGCTGGTGCTTGCGGTACTACCGCTCCATAGAGCAGTACTACCGCAAGTACAGCAGTAGCCGTCTGTTTATGCACAACTAGGATAACGGAAAGACGCTCCAAAGTGCAAGGAAAGGAAGGACATGTGTACGTGTTGATTCCACCCAAACCTTTCCGACGCGGACCCCCTCTTAATAGTACGGCTCTCCTACGACTCAAAACCACCAACGAGAAACGTAGAACAACGCCGTCTTCAATAGTCTACGAGGGGCACCGAACCGTCTCGTGCCTAGTGATGAAGCATCTGAGAAACTCAAGGCACACGATTAGTCCGCAAATGCATTGTCATCAATCACCAAAACACTTAAGGGATAAAAATGCCCTTACAATCTCCGCCTTTTTGGTGGATTGATGACAATATGGGATTTGCACATAGATGAGATAATATTGAGCAAAGGCAAACCCCTCCTCTCTAAAATATGGACGGGATCCCCCTAGATGTGTGCAATCTAGATGAATGGTTTGGACTGCATAGCACACAAACTAGGATCAACACCCCCCCTATATTTTAGAGACAAAGGCATGATAATTAACATCTAAGTAGAGCAAAGCACAAAGGTAGCACAATATATCACAAGCTCGCTAAGATAGATAGAGTGCATATGTCTTACACTATATGAAGAAAAGCAACCCAAAGCAACTGAAATGAGGTTCAAAACGAGAAAGCAGCAAACACACGAACACGAACGACAATACAAATCCCTACACTCTCTCCCCCTTTGGCATCGAGACGCCAAAAAGGCAAAGAGGACACCTACACACAGGGGTGGCTCAAGCAGGGAACTCATCCCAAGGCTCCTCGTCAGACTCCTCGGCGGCAGGGATGGTCTACTCGACGTCCTCCTTAGAATCAGTCCATTTGTAGCCTTGCTTCTCCATCCACTCTGCCTCTGGGGTGATGCGATCCTCAGAACCACCAGACACGTCCTCTCCATACAGCTTCAAGATCTTCTTATCCCGGCGGCGACTCTCCTTAGATGCCACGTGAGTCCTGTACTGCCCCTTGGCTTGCATGCAGAAAAGAGTCTTCATCTTGTCCTTCAGCTTCTTGGCCCATGAAGGCATAGAGGAACTCTGGGAAGACCTAGCAGCACGGTCCTCAGCAACATCCTCAGCGCCAGCATCCTCCTCATCAACAGCAGCCCTAGCAGCAGACGCCTCAGCACGAGTAGTAGTGTTGGCCCATTGGGGCTTGACACACAGGCAGATGGGATCATGGCAAATCCAGTCTGGAGCAAGGAACTCCTCACCAGGGAACATCTTCTCCCACGTCTTCGAGATCAGCAGAAACAGATAGGGCCCATAGATAGGCACCTTGCGGTTGAACACCGCAAACCGAAGCTCACACCACATGATGTGTGAGACATCAAGTGGCTGAGTCTGAAACAAACGAGCCTCCTCGCAAATGAGCATCATATCCACCATATAGGCATGAACCTTGTCCTTGTCACCAATGCGAGGGAACAAGGAGTTGCGGAAGATGCGATACATGATATCCAGAAAAGAGTTGAGCACCAACCCCGTCTTGCCATTGGGAGCGCCTTCTCAACATAGTATGGCTGCAAGCTTGTCCTTGTTAGCAGACTCAGAGTTTGCATGGGGGCGAACACCCACGGGAGTGTCGAGCCCGTCATCAGGAACGTGGAGCAAATCCATGAACTCCTTCCAGGTAGCAGTCAGCTGACGGCCATTGGTCATCCAGGTCATCCTCCGCTCCTCATCAGAGTGAAAGTATACTGAGGCAAAGAACTGATAGATAAGCTCAGGATCATAGTCAAGGTGAAAGGATATCACATGCTCAATACCAAACTGCTCCACCAAATCCAGAGCCTCTCCAAAGTACTCACGGAACTTGTCCTTCCTCATGTGATGCATTTCAATCCATTTCACATCCACGTAGGTATTCTGCTTGTTTTTGATGACATCCAGATAGATGAAAGTCTGTTGCTTGCTCCAAAACAGCTCACAACCTTTGACAGAAGAACGAGGGTGCACATACAGGTGGAGTTGCCTGAGACGGACGTACTCAGATTGTGGTATCTCGTCCATGCCCTTAGCGGGTTCCTTGTGCTTGCTAGCTGAAGTCTTGACATGGCGCTTGGGGCAGAGGAGCCCTCCGGTGCTTCACCTGGATTGCGCAGACGCTTGGAGCCCATGTCACGACTAGGATTGGAACGGCGAGAGCCACCACCTAAGACACAAACGCAAAACACCAACGAAACTCAAAGAGGATCAATGCAAAGACCACGGCAAAGCACACGAAACACATAGAAAGTATACGTGAAAGTTGCCATGAGATAGATGTGAGCCACGGTAGTGCTGCCAGAGCCCGCGGTACTAAAATATTAGTATCGCTCCAGGTCACGGTAGTACCGTGCGAGGTCATGGTAGTACCGTGGTTGGAGCGGTAGTAAAATTTTAGTACCGATGTGAGCGCGGTAGTACCGCGCCAGACGGGCGGTAGTACTGGACTAGCGGTAGTACCACACTAGACGGGCGGTAGTACCGCGTCGCGTCAGATCCCAATGTCAGTTCGAATCTGAAAAGAACCGCGAAACCATGGCGGCACTACGGTGATCAAAGCTAGCACAAGACAAAAATACAAGTATAGTTCCTAGGCAAAGCTACTCTCCTTCATCCTACTCTTGCATAGTAATAGCCTAAGAAGCTCTAGAACACACAAGTCTCCCCCAAAAACCTAGATGCAAAGATCTCAACAAAACGAGAAGAAAGCTGGGGAAAAATCTTGGTCCATAGCAAGAGCACGTGGTGGGGAATGATCCCACTGGACGGAATCACGGGAGGGCAGCCGTAGGAGGTGATCCGGCGACGAACGCCGGCTCCGTTCTTGAGCGTGGGAGAGAGAGACAACGTGGGGGGAACTGTGAATGGGTATGGGGGAGTTAGAACTCCCCCTGCCCGTCCTTATCCCCACGCGCCCATGCTAGCACGATAGTACCGCATATCATCGCGGTAGTACCGCTCGGGCAGAAGTACCGCACCGTAGCGGTAGTACCGCTCACCCAGGCGGCAGTAAAAAATTACTGCCGCGTGAGGGCGATAGTACCGTGCTCCCCATACGCGGTAGTACCGTGGCTGGACGCGGTAGTACCGTGAGCTCAAGACACCGCGGGTTTCAACACGAGAAGAAGGACTTTGCAAGAAAAATTTTCACACAAGGAAGCGACAAGAACATGCACAAACCAAAAGCAGAAAGACAACAAGGAACCACCATGCGACACAACCTCTCAAAAAGGAGAGGGCGGTGGCCGGAGCCACCTATGTTTGAGTTAGATGGTATGGCACCGCGAAGAATTATCCTTGGGCCCATAACCAAAACTCGTCTTTGAAGCACAAATACCATCAAAAATGGCTAATGTGAAAGAGTTTATCTATTTATGCATAATGGGGGGAGGGAAAGTTCATTGAGAGAACAACACTCCCCCTATGTCCATGCCTACACCTAAACTAGACAACAAGTTGAGTGTGGTGGGGGTGCACGGGTTCAAGTCACATTGCTCAAATCAATGATATTTAGCTCATGCCTTAACTCACGAAATCTTGCTTCATCCAAGGGCTTCGTGAAAATATCTGCAAGGTTATCATGAGTGTTGACATACTTGAGCTCGATCTCCCCTCGCCTAATGTGATCCCGGATGAAATAATACCGAATCTCAATATGCTTCGTCTTGAAGTGTTGTACCGGGTTGAGAGAAATCTTGATGGCACTTTCGTTGTCACACCAAAGAGGCACTTTGTCACAAATGACACCGTATTCCTTTAAAGTTTGCCTCATCCATAATAGTTGTGCACAACAACTACCGGCCGCCACATATTCCACTTCGGTGGACGAGAGAGACACACAACTTTGCTTCTTGGAAGACCAACTCACCAAAGAGCACCCAAGAAACTGGCACCCTCCGGAAGTGGACTTCCTATCCACTTTGTCTCCCGCCCAATCGGAATCCGTAAAACCTTCAAGCTTGAATTTTGCCCCTCTTGGGTACCATAAGCCAAAGTTTGGGGTATGAGCCAAATATCGAAAGATTCGCTTGACCGCCACATAGTGACTTTCCTTCGGTGCGGCTTGAAACCGTGCACACACTCCCACACTCAACATGATATCCGGTCTAGATGCACAAAGGTAAAGCAAGGAGCCAATCATGGAGCGATATACCTTTTGATCCACCGCTTTACCATTGGGATCAATGTCAAGTTGGCACTTGGTAGGCATTGGAGTAGAAGCCGGCTTGACATCACTTAGCTTGAATCTTTTCAGCATGTCTTGAGTATATTTGGCTTGGTTGATGAAGGTTCCTTCTCTTCTTTGTTGATATCAAAACCAAGGAAGAACTTCAACTCTCCCATCAAAGACATCTTGAACTTGGAGGTCATGAGAGCGGCAAATTCCTCAATGAAAGCTTTGTTAGGGGAACCAAAGATGATATCATCAACATATAGTTGACATACAAACAACTCCCCTTTGACCTTCTTAGTAAAAAGAGTGGGATCGATTTGTCCCACTTCAAATCCGCGATCTTGTAACAACTCGGTAAGGTGGTCATACCACGCACGTGGGGCTTGTTTAAGGCCATAGAGTGCCTTATCGAGTTGATACACATGATCCGGGAAGTAGGGGTCCTCGAACCCGGGGGGTTGTTTGACATAGACCAACTCATTAATAGGACCATTAAGAAAAGCACTTTTCACATCCATTTGTTGCAACTTAAAGTTGTGATGGGAAGCATAAGCAATCAACAAACGAATGGATTCAAGACGAGCAACGGGAGCAAAGGTTTCACCGTAGTCGATACCCTCGACTTGGGAGTAGCCTTGTGCTACCAATCTTGCCTTGTTGCGAATGATGTTCCCATGAGCATCTTGCTTGTTCTTGAAAATCCACTTGGTTCCAATGACGTTGTGGTTCCCCGATGGCCTTGGCACCAATATCCACACCTTGTTGTACTCGAAGTTGTTGAGTTCTTCATGCATGGCATTGAGCCAATCCGAGTCTTCGAGCGCCTCATAGACCTTTTGGGGTTCAACACAAGAGACAAACGCGTGATGTTCACATTAGTTTGCTAATTGTATGCGAGTGCTTACCCCCTTTCTTAGGATTCCAACCACATTCTCCATGAGATGGCCTTTGGTGGTGAGTTTGGAAGCAATCTTCACGGCACGACGCTCTAATTCCTCCTGGGATGTGGAAGGAGGAGGGTTAACTTGATAATCTTGAGCGTCGTCTTGAGCTTGTTCTTGATCTTGAGCTTGCTCATGATCTTGAACTTGATCGGGGGGGGGGGGAGAACTTGACCTTGGGCATCATTTAGAGGTTCATCACCATCTTGAGGTTGATCTTGCCCTTGGTCTTGTTCACGAGGTTGAGGGCCTTCACTTTGTTCTTCGGAAGCGTGTGGGCCTTGGGGAGGTGATGCTCCGCTTGAGTGGAGCATTGTCCTTCTCCTTCGGCCACAAGGGGTTCCTCAATGGGTAGAATATGACCAATACCCATTCTTCTTATGGCTTGGGGAGGAATTTCATCACCTACATCACAAGTACCACTTTGCTCCACTTGGGAGCCGTTATTTTCGTCAAACTCCACGTTACACGTCTCCTCAATGAGTCCGGTGGACTTGTTGAGAACACAGTAAGCATGAGAGTTTGTAGCATAACCAACAAATATGCCCTCATGAGCTCTAGCCTCGAATTTAGATAAAGGAACACCTTTCTTGAGAATGAAACACTTACAACTGAACACCTGGAAGTACTTGAGGTTGGGCTTGTTGCCGGTGAGTATCTCATAAGGAGTCTTGTTCAAGCCTTTGCGGAGATAGAGCCGATTGGATGCATGACATGCGGTGTTGATGGCTTCAGCCCAAAAGTTGTATGAAGACTTGAACTCCACCATCATGGTCCTTGCCGCATCCATCAACGTCCGGTTCTTCCTCTCCGCTACACCATTTTGTTGAGGGGTATATGGTGCAGCATATTGATGCTTGATCCCCTTATCACTAAGAAACTCATCCAAGGTGTAGTTCTTGAACTCGGTACCGTTGTTACTTCTTATTGTCAAGATCTTCGCATTATGTTGACGTTGAGCTTCATTTGCAAAGTCGATGACGGTTTGTTGAGTCTCACTCTTCCTCTTGAATAAGTATACTCAAGTGTATCTTGAATAGTCATCCACAATCACCAAGCAATACTTTATACCTCCAAGACTATCAAAAGATGGAGGCCCAAAGAGATCCATGTGAAGGAGCTCCAAGGGTCTCTTCGAGTAGATGATGGTCGATGGAGGGTGAGCCTTCTCATGAAGCTTTCCTTCAATACAAGCACTGCAAGCACGATCTTTGGCAAAACTAACATTTGTTAGTCCACGGACATGGTCCCCCTTGAGAAGTCTTTGCAAAGATCTCATACTGACGTGGGCCAAACGGTGATGCCAAAGCCATGCCACGTCAACTTTAGCCATTAGTCACGTCGCGGTCTTAGTGGGTCGCTCCGAAAGGTTAATCACATAGAGACCGTTCTCGACATGCCCAACAAAGGCTACTTTAAGAGTCTTGCTCCACAAGAGGGCCACGGTATCAATGTCAAAGAAAGTAGCAAATCCCATGAGTGCAAGTTGACGAACGAAAAGCAAATTGTATGCAAGGGACTCAACAAGCATGACTTTATCGATCATTAGATCATGAGAAATGACAACCTTGCCAAGACCCAATACCTTAGAATGTGAGGCATCACCCCATTCGACATTGGTGGGCATAGATGGAATCTTTTGCACGTCCACCACCAAGTCCTTGCTTCCGGTCATATGATTTGTTGCTCCACTATCAAGCAACCATGACCCCCACCAGAAGCAAACACCTACAAGAGATGAATGCTTGGTTTTAGGTACCCATTTAGTAATGGGTCCTTTGATGTTAGTAACAAGGGTCTTAGGAACCCAAATAGACCACTCAATGTACTCATAAGGAGAACCAACAAATTTAGCATAAACATGTCCATCACTAGCACGGCACAACACATATGACGGGTTAAAGTCGCCGACCTTGTTGGAGGAAATGCTTTTGCCCTTTTGGACGTCAACTCCCTTCACTTTTTCCTTTTTCTCCTTAGGAGCACCCTCTCCCTCTTTCACAAAAGTTTTCTTGAGAGGAGGACGTTTGGTCTTGTCGTTCTTCTTCTTCTTGCTCTTGGACTTGGGTGCAAACCCAATTCCTTCCTTGGCCACAACTTCATTTTGATTGCTCAAAAGGTCGTTGAGGTTCTTCTCACCTTGAATGCATGTCACAAGGCCTTTCTCAAGTTGATCCTTCAATTTGGCATTCTCCTCCACAAGATGCACATGCTCACAACATGGGTTAGTAGCACATGCATTATCAATTAATACCATATGAGGGAAGGTGGCCTTTTCCTTGGTTAGCTTAACTTGGAGTTGAGCATGAGACTCCTTGAGGTTAGCGTGAGCACCCTTAAAGACCTTGTGGGCCTTGTCAAGTATCTCAAACTCCTCTTTGAGTCTAGCATGATCAACCCCAAGTTTAGCCTTCTCGGAAGTTAGCACAGGAGACACGACAAGAGCATGATCAAGATCTTTCTTTAACTTAGCATGGTCATCATTGTATGACTCCTCAAAAGTCAAAAGATGAACACGCTCTTCCTCAAGAGCATTAGAGAGATCCGATATCTCATCGGCATAGTCACGACTATGACCTTCCATCTTAGAGATGGTTTCTTCGTGAGCCTCGATCATGTCATTGGCCTCACCAAGTTGTTCCAAGAGAGCAACAAAATGCTTCTTGGACTTGCCCTTGAGCTTACTCATAAAAGACTCAAATTCATTCACTTCTTTATTAGACCCCTCATGTTCATCAATGCAATCCTCCACGGAGGGATTAGTAATGATGGTGGTTTTAATGTTGGGGGTTACCTTGTTTGAAGCTTTAGCCATGAGGCACTTGGCGGTGATGTTCTCGTTGGGTGAGTCAAAGAGAGACACCCGGGGAGTAGTAGAAATGGCAACGGATGCCATGGCCATCGCTTCTCCATTTTCATCATCATCGTCATCCTCTTGGTATTCTTCTTGAACCACCAACCCACGAGTGGGAGTCTTCTTGGCAAAGTTGTTCTTGTTGGGGAAGGACTTGGCTTTGTCTTTTCGGATGAACTTGCCACCATTGTCTTCCCGCTTCTCGTAAGGGCAATCCGCAACGAAATGGCTCACGTTGCCACAGTTGAAGCAAGTTCTAACTTGTTGCTTGCCCTTGACGCCACTTGAGTTGTTCTTGTTGAAGTTGGGTCTTGTATTCTTCTTGCTCCAAAATTGTCTTGAAGCAAGGGCCATGTGCTCATGATAATCATATTTGGTGTCTTCGGGGTTGCTCTCCTCATCTTCCACTTCTTCCTCTTCTTCCATAATAACCTTGGCATTCAAAGCAAGGTTGGGCTTGTTTGCCCTTTGAGAATGGAGCACCGCATTGTCGGCGGTCTTGTCCAAGATGCTCATTGCAACGAACTCATCCAACACTTCACTTGAGGTCATGGAGTGGAAGTCCGGTCTTTGACGAATGACGGAGGACATGGCCTTGTTGTAGGGCATCATGGCCTTGAGGAACTTGTGCTTGATCCAATTGTCATCCGTGTCCTTGCTTCCATGATCTCGGAGTGAGACCGCGAGTTTGGTCACTCTACGAAAGAGCTCACGAGGTTCTTCATCTTCTTTCATTGCAAACTCATCGGCTTCATCTTGCACAACTTCATAGTTGGAGCGTTGAATGCTAGCACTTCCTCGATAGAGAGACTCAACACATTTCCATGCGTCTTTAGCCATGGTATGAGGTCGTAGATGAGGGAGATCTTCGGGAAGGATTGCATCCTGGATGATGAAGAGAGCACTCTCATTGAATTGATTGTCCACGGCTTCTCGAGGGGTGAAGTTGCTTGGGTCATGAGGATAGAAACTTTCTTCAATGATTCTCCAAAGGTTAGTATTCACATGTTTTAAATGACACTTGAAGCGATAAACCCAAGAATCAAAATCTTCATGTTTCTCATACTTAGGAGGAGGACCGACATGATTCAAATGAGTAGAGGGAATCGGTCCTCCATAAATTGGGGGTTCCACATGGGCAAAGATGCCAGTCCCATTTCTACCACTAGTAGAAGGACTCTTTTCACTGTTAGCTTCCCCCTTGTCGGAGGTCGCATCCGTCACCTTGTTAGTGGGATCACCCACTTTCATCGGCGAGGTGGACAGTTTAAGCCCTTCAAGAAATTTAGTAAGCATGCTTTCAACCTTGGTCATCATGGAGTCTTTCAGTGTGTCTAGAGCCACATTGAATTCCTCACGAGAGACCGAGGTTCCCCCATCGGCCGTAGACGAGGCGTGATTCACACCGGAGTGCTCCTCCGCACCGTCTGTGGTGTCAACCATACTCTTCGGACGGTAAAGTCCTTAATAAAGAAACCTGGCTCTGATACCAATTGAAAGGATCGATATGGTTGACTAGAGGGGTGGTGAATAGGCAACTAACAATTTTTAGCTTTTCTTTAACAAATTAAACTTTGCATCAAAGTAGGTTGTCTAGATATGCAACTAGGTGAACAACCTATATGATGCAACAACAACAAGTACACGAGCAAGTAAGGGAAACAACAGAAGTAAACTTGCAAAAGTAAAGGCACGAGATAACCAAGAGTGGAGCCGGTGGAGACGAGGATGTGTTACCGAAGTTCCTTCCTTTTGAGGGGAAGTATGTCTCCGTTGGAGCGGTGTGGAGGCACAATGCTCCCCAAGAAGCCACTAGGGCCACCGTATTCTCCTCACGCCCTCACACAATGCGAGATGCCGTGATTCCACTATTGGTGCCCTTGAAGGCGACGACCGAACCTTTACAAACAAGGTTGGGGCAATCTCCACAACAATTGGAGGCTCCCAACAACACCACGAAGCTTCACCACAATGGAGTATGGCTTCGAGGTGACCTCAACCGTCTAGGGTGCTCAAACACCCAAGAGTAACAAGATCCTCTAGGGATAAGTGGGGGGAATCAAATCTTTCTTGGTGGAAATGTAGGTCAGGGCCTTGTCACCCTATCCCGAGCAAATCAACAAGTTTGATTGGCTAGGGAGAGAGATCGGGCAAAAATGGAGCTTGGAGCAACAATGGAGCTTAGGGATGGAAGAGGTAGTCAACTAGAGGTAGGAGACGCCCCTTTTATACTCGTGGAAGAAATCCAACCGTTATCCACTTAGATCAGCCTGCGACATGCGGTACTACCACTCCAGGGGCGCGGTACTACCGCAAGGCCACACGGTACTACCGTGGAGGACCATGGTACTTCCGCGGCAGCAGCAGAGGCCGGGACTAGCCTGACTGAGCACAGTACTACCGCTCAAGCGGTACTACCGCTCTCCCTTGCGGTACTACCGCAAGGCAGGTAAGCCAAGGCCTACGAAGAGCGCAGATGAAATAAAATACATCCGTGCCTACTTCCGCTGAAAAAGAAACAGTGCAAAAACCCAACGCGGTACTACCGCGCACGAGGCGCGGTACTACCGTTGAGGCGCGGATGTAAAAAATTACATCTGCTCTATGGCTCCAGGGGAGCGGTACTACCGTGGCCTCCCGCCGTACTACCGCGCATGTCATGCGGTACTACCGTGTGGGCGCGGATGTAAAAAATTACATCCGCTCCAACTACCGTACCGGAGCAGCACTAGGCTTGGGAGTTACGGTACTAAGGCTCCAGAGGAGCGGTACTACCGTGACCCCCAGCGGTACTACCGCTGGTGCTTGCGGTACTACCGCTCCATAGAGCAGTACTACCGCAAGTACAGCAGTAGCCGTCTGTTTATGCACAACTAGGATAACGGAAAGACGCTCCAAAGTGCAAGGAAAGGAAGGACATGTGTACGTGTTGATTCCACCCAAACCTTTCCGACGCGGACCCCCTCTTAATAGTACGGCTCTCCTACGACTCAAAACCACCAACGAGAAACGTAGAACAACACCGTCTTCAATAGTCTGCGAGGGGCACCGAACCGTCTCGTGCCTAGTGATGAAGCATCTGAGAAACTCAAGGCACATGATTAGTCCGCAAATGCATTGTCATCAATCACCAAAACACTTAAGGGATAAAAATGCCCTTACAAGGTGGCTACCTCAAAGCCTGGCCGTTGTGGGCCAAGGCTGAGAACGACCTGCTTGATAAAGGGGTCGAACCAGAGACATTGAACTGGCCAGACCGTTGCCAGACTTGGTTCTTCGGAGTTGGCGGAACCTTGGACCCTGTAATAGGGAAGTGCGTTTGGACACGCAAGCAACTGCGAATACCCGTCATGAAGCTTCAACACTATATCACCGCAGCGCAGGAAGGGACGTTCGTTCCAGGCAGAGAGAAGGACGAGCTCGCAATGACCCTCGGGAATCCTGAGCACCCTGGACGGACACGAGGCGCACCAGGCTCTGTTTCATGGAAGGCTGGGTTTCTGGACGCAGGCGGTTACAAATGCCAAGAGAGGAGGAGGAAAGTGGAGCAGAGCGAACTGCAGGAGCAGTACGCAAGGGTACGGAAGCTAGAGGAACGAAATGCATTTGGAAGTAAGTGACCTGACGAAGGAACCCCCAAAGCTATCCCGCCATCTCAGCGGAGAAGCAGCGTGGCTTCCACCGAGCTGCTTCAGCTGGAGCCTGTCTTCACGGCTCCTGCTAGCTACCCCGTGGATGCTATCACGGAGTCTCAACATTACCACCTTATGACGCAATGGCAGAACTACAAAGTCAAGGCGGTTGTCGGCTCTGTTCGACCTCCTGAACCCGGCGCAACTTTTCACTACCGTCCAATTCCAGAAGGATATGCTAGGGTGATGGTGGAAGAACTAACGGAGGGATTTGAGGAGCTCGTGCTTGACCACCCTACCGGTGAAGGGAGACTCGGCTGGGTTCTGCTTTGAAGACTCCATGCCTATGGCGGAAGGAGCTCATCAACCTTCTGAATTGGACGCCTCTGCCTCCTCCCGCTCCTCCGGCGAGTGATCAGGGCACTCCGCCTCCTTCTTTGCCTGCGTCGGCGCGCCCGACCAGCCAGCCTCTGATACGTCTCCAACGTATCTATAATTTTTTATTGCTCCATGCTACTTTATCTACTGTTTTGGACTATATTGGGCTTTATTTTCCACTTTTATATTACTTTTGGGACTAACCTATTAACCGGAGGCCCAGCCCAGAATTGCTGTTTTTTTTCCTTTTTCAGTATTTTGAAGAAACAGAATATCAAACGGAGTCCAAACGGAATGAAACCTTCGGGGTCGTGATTTTCCAACCGAACGTGATCCAGGAGACTTGGACCCTACTCCAAGCAGTGCCAGAGGCGGTCACGAGGGTGGAGGGCGCCCCCCCCTGGGCGCCCCCCTACCTCGTGGGCCCCTCGACGCTCCACCGACATACTCCTTCCTCCTATATATACCTACGTATCCCCGAACGATCAGAACAGGAGCCAAAAATCTAATTCCACCACCGCAACTTTCTGTATCCACGAGATCCCATCTTGGGGCCTGTTCCGGAGCTCCGCCGGAGAGGGCATCCACCATGGAGGGCTTCTACATCATCACCATAGCCCCTCCGATGAAGTGTGAATAGTTTACTTCAGACCTTCGGGTCCATAGCTAGTAGCTAGATGGCTTCTTCTCTCTTTTTGGATCTCAATACAATGTTCTCCCCCTCTCTTGTGGAGAACTATTCAATGTAATCTTCTTTTTGCGGTGTGTTTGTTGAGACCGATGAACTGTGGGGTTATGATTCAGATTATCTATGGAAAATATTTGTTTCTTCTCTGAATTTTTTTATGTATGATTGAGTTATCTTTGCAAGTCTCTTCGAATTATCCTTTTTGATTTGGCCAACTAGATTGGTAGTTCTTGCAATGGGAGAAGTTCTTAGCTTTGGGTTCAATCTTGCGGTGTCCTTACCCAGTGACAGAAAGGGTTGCAAGGCATTTATTGTATTGTTGCCATCGAGGATAACAAGATGGTTTTTTTTATCATATTGCATGAATTTATCCCTCTACATCATATCATCTTGCTTAAAGCGTTACTCTGTTTTTACTTAATACTCTAGATGCATGCTGGATAGCGGTCAATGAGTGGAGTAATAGTAGTAGATGCAGAATCGTTTCGGTCTACTTGTTTTGGACTTGATGCCTATATACATGATCATTGCCTAGATATGTTCATAACTATGCTCAATTCTGTCAATTGATCAACAATAATTTGTTCACCCACCATAGAATACTTATGCTCTTGGGAGAAGCCACTAGTGAAACCTATGGCCCCCGGGTCTATTCTCATCATGTCAATCTCTATCACTTTATTTACTTGCTTTGCTTTTACTTTGCCTTTTACCTTTTTTACTTTGCATCTATCTATCAAAAATACCAAAAATATTATCTATCAGATCTCACTCTCGTAAGTGACCGTGAAGGGATTGACAACCCCTAAGCGTTGGTTGCGAGTTGCTATCGTTTTGTATAGGTACGAGGGACTTGTGCGTGGTCTCCTACTGGATTGATACCTTGGTTCTATAAAACTGAGGGAAATACTTACGCTACTTTACTGCATCATCCTCTCCACTTCGGGGAAATCCAACGCAATGCTCAAGAGGTAGCAGCCTCCTCCTTCTCCGCCTCCTCAGCAAGGGCGGAAGAGACCCGCCTTCGCTCCGGCTGCTTCAGCGCGTCATAGTTCTTCTCCTCTGCCTCGTAAGCAACAAAAGAAGACAACCACATCTGCTCGGCTTGCTCCGACGTCTAGCAGTACAGCCAGAGGCGGGAGGCAATACAGATTGGTCCATCTCTCAAGACTCTAGAGAAGTTATCATACGAGATGACCAAACAGGAAAACGAGGAGATCTGTCAAGCCCAAGTGAAGGACTACTTCAAAACGCAAAGAGCTAAGAGACATCCACCTCTGGAGGAGAAGATAGATGCGGTGAGAGCGAAGAGCACTTTGGATGCCCTGCAGCGACCTCCACCATCTCCGCCGCAAACCAACTATGAACGCATTACTGAAAAGACATATAAGGAAGCGAAGCGGTCGAGAAGTACTTGCAGTGACAAAAGGTTACAAGAACGAAAAATTGGGAAAAAAAATTCCCCAGCTCGGTGAACAAGCGAACCAATCGTGCCCCCCACTCAAGGTGTCTAGCGATATCGTCGCTAATCATCCGGGGATCTTGCCCGGTACCAATCCTGCAGATTACATGCATGACGACAATACACATTTTGATATAATGGAGGTGGACGAATTCAAATACGAGTAGGAAGCCTCTCGTCAAAGATGGAACTACTCTAACAACGATGATGCGAAGATTCCATGATTGGTACATGGAAACCTGCAGAAAGCAGTCAGCTGGAAAGAAAATCGATACTTTGACGTTGAAAGTTAAAGAGGACCAACACGACCTCGTTGGAATTGAGGAGTTGTCTGTTCCATTTGAGGAGTTCTTCCAGTTTTTCAATCTAAAGGCCCTCGATAAATTAACGGTCACTTGCTACTGTCTGTAAGTACTACTTCTGTCATTAAGTCTCTATATATAGCTCAGCTCTTTCATTGCATGTATATATAATTATCCTCACTATATTATGCAGATTGAAGATCGTTGAATGCAGAAAAGCTGAAATGTATGATATTGGGTTCATTAACACAAATCTCATAGATGAATTTACGGTTACATTTCATGCCAAAGAAACCGAGGACAACTTGCTACCATCGTTGGTAATAAATCAAAACAAAGATACAATACTCTTTCCTTACAACTTCAAGTGAGTGTTACTGTCTTGTGCATATTCGGTTTCCCTTAATTATTACTCGAGGTTATAATAATTAATGTAATTGATGAGTTATGCATGCGTGCGAGGTTCCTCTATATTCTCCTAGAGATTAAGCTTGAGCAGGGACTAGTAAACGTCTTAGACTCGAGACGAAAAGATTCCGAGGACTATGCGGACATGTCTAAAATGCTCGAGAAGTAAGTTGAATCGATCATTATCGCACCATATCGGCAACTTTGATCATTTCATGATATCAAGTAATTGTTTTCTATGTCTCGCAGGATTTGGAAAGTATTCACTGCATAAGTTACGGGACTGTCGCGGGATCTGCGATGGAAATACCCGAAAGTAAGTACTACTAGCTAGCTAGTTCCGCGCATCTCCCGTTGATTCTAGCTACTTTCATCAATGCCATTTATAATGCTTCATTATTAGTTTGATTGACCTCTATTTCTCGTAAAGTGCTTGTGGCAGGAAGCCGGAAATAATTACTGTGGATACTACGTCTGCGAGTTCATCTACAACGCGACGGCCAAGAATAGGCGGGGCTACTCTTAAAGACAATATGAAGTGCGTAAGCAAAAATATTCACAAGTTCATTTTATTACCGTCATTTATGTTGAGTTTCATTCATATATATGTATTGACCCCCCTTATTCAAATTAGATGTGGGAAATGCGGAATGAACTCCTACCACAAGATCGCAAGCAATTCAAGAGGAATTGACTGGATTCTTTCTTGACCACGTCATTAATAAAGCCAGAGAATACCACCATGCATGTGAAAGTTGAGTTCATATGTTAGGGTATTGTAAGAGATCCAGTACCTTCGGTAAGATATGCGAAAACTTGTTGTTCGACCAATCTCTCGGAGAAGGAGAGGTCGGTCACTTCTGTATATGTTCATGACGATCTTCTGTACTTAATAGTTTTCTTCATTTGCTTACTAGCTAGATAGCGTGTCGAGTCCTCTCTATGCGTAGCGTCGACCAAACACGGAGATAAGAGAGGACACTTCTCTCTATTAGCTAACTAACATAATATATAAAACACCTAAATTAACCCTACAACCCCCCCCCCCCTTTAAAAAAACAAAAAACCCAGCCTCTGAAATGCTGACGCGTGAAAGCCTTTTGGTCCCGGTTGGTGGCACCAACTGGGACAAAAGGCCCCCCTGCCTGGGCAAGCGGCAGCGGCCACGTGGAGCCCTATCTGTCCCCGTTCCTGGGCGAACCGGAACTAAAAGGACATGCCGGGACAGGGCTTTAATGACGACCTTTAGTCCCGGTTCAGGAACCGGGACAAATGGTCCTCACGAATCGAGACGAATGGGGTTTTTTCTACTAGTGAGGCCGTTCGCTACGTCAGGTTCCTCAAGAGCCACGTCCAGGCGCTCGAGCAGGCTGTGGCGGCGATGCACGGCCGCAGCGTTGACGACATCGCCGGCAGGGACCTCTACCATCACTGCCCGTGCTATGCTTATATGGGAGATGCTTACCATACATTGTGAACGATGTATATGGTGCAAGTAATTGAAGCGTCCGTACGTGATTCTTGTGGTAGTACTACCTACGTTATAATTCTGCCACAACTCACAAGGAGTGCATGTGTTCTTTTCTTGATTAGCAACCTCCCCTCATGCAGCATGTACAAATTCATATTAAAAGTTCTAATGGCATTCATACGTTTCTTTATGTAATATTCATTCCCATTTTTTCATAATTTATCTTCATAACCTATACATTATTTTTATTTATAAATATTGGAGTCAGTGGTCGTCCATTCACTCATCTCCCGGTCTTCCTCCTCGACCAGACTCGGGTGTTTAAACACAACTGCCCAAATTCATCTGACTTTAGCATGGCTTTTGAGAAAACCAAATTTGACCTTGTTCTTGTGGGCAGTTAGCTCGAAGCAATCAGCAGATGAACTTGGTTAAACAACGTTTTTGGATCTCTGGTGACCTACCGTCTATCATAGTACAGTGCTGCGAATGTATGTGGTTATAATTGGATCGTAGTACGGACATCTTGGCATAGGATGCTCTCACGAAATAGATGGATATGGGTAATGCCACTAGGCAGTAAAGTTCAATGCAACGCACAGTTTATCGTGCAAATAAACCTGTACGTTTTTTGTCGACCTCTGACCGGTTTCAAAGTTGGAGCAAGTGTGCAATGTACAGAGCTAATCATACATTTTCATGGGAACACACAGGCCATGTGGTGATAATATCCTGATGGCCCACTGGGCCTCGTCGTGCTACGAACTGACACGTATCTAGTCAGGTAGCCGTGGAACCTTTGCAGGTCTCATCATATCATCTTGTATTCTCCATCCACAAAACTGTTGAACAACGTGATCTCCCTCCTTTTCTCCCCAGCAGACTCACTTTTTTTGGGCACAATTAGAAAACTACGGGGGACATGGAGTATCTGCTCATGAGATTAAATGCTCCCTGATAAACATTTAAAATAAACAATATAGTAATTCTTTTGCAAACATTGGCAAATGCATTGAGTGCTTGCTAAATTTCATCATGGACAACATTTGTGAAAGTCGTGGCAAAAAAAATCGATGCTCCAAAAATGCTATTTTTGAAAGTATTTTGGAGTGTTGATTTCTTTCCATGAATGCCATTACATAATGAAATTTTGCAAGCACTCAAAATATCTGTCAAAGTTTGCCGCAAAAAAATCAGTTTTTTTTTCAAAATTTTCTGATTTTACTGTTCATCAGGGAGCGTTTGAGCTCCCGGGCATAAGAGGACTTTCAGACTAAGCACAAATCCTACCAAATCACCTAATATGGGTCACCGAATGTCTGCAGATACGGCTGGACATGTCCGCGGACAGTGGATCGATCAAAGGTCATCCAACCGTAGTCATCAAATCCGGACAATGGGCTATGATTGATAGGGAGCCATGTAAACTGAGAGGGACAAGAGACAGAGTGGGTCAGATTGCATATAGGTTATGAACAGACGTGGTCCAACTGGCAGCGGTCCAGGCGAAAAATCCAGACTCCCCCAAGTTTGGTGTCGGTTTCGGAGATTTCAGACATCCGGACCGACCTAGACAAATTAGGTGACCCCTGTTGGATGGCAAAAAAAGTCTGGATTGTCTGATCCGAACATTTCCGCGCGATTTGGTGATCCGCGTTGGATTTGTCGTAAGATTTTACGAATCGAACTTACTGTGACAAATGGATAACACCTTATCCGCACTTTTTACAAAGCCATTTGGAGAGCGGGTGGGGGGTGGGGGGGGGGATTACTCAAAGTCGAGCGTGTCATGAATTATTTTGTTGATTGGTCTTCGAATCTTGCCACCATGTTTCAAATGTGCATTTATAGAATTGAAGAAATCGACTAATGATCATAATTCTTGAGAACATTACATACAGTTGCAACACTAGAATGGATTTTTTATAAGACAGAAAAGTCACACTAGATCAGGAGAATACACGAGTAAGAAATGCAGCCAGAACAAGTGCTTGAGATTCAACCTGCAAGGAAAACCACTTCTCAATGAAATAAATTCGGGAAATTGCAGTCATGCGTGCCAAGCCTAGAACTTAAATCCCAATGGTCTGGTTCCACCACAAGGATTCTAACAAACTAAGATGCACCCACTCTACTACGTGCATATTTTCATTTGGTGTCAGTGTGACCTGTGTTGGTCCATATGAATTTGCTATAAATGGTGTTATTTGATAATAAAACTGGAAAACATGAAAATAGTTTGATGCTATGTTCTTATCTATAAGTTACTTGCAATCCTCCACCTGGCGGCGCCCGAAACATGAGGAGCACTTAAGGCGGGGACCACTCGAACTTGCAAGTTTGAGCCAACTTTTGATGGGGAAAAGTTGGGCCCAGTTATCGGGGAATTTTATGCCTTAGCATGGATGGCGATTAGTTATAGGATTTTTTGCGGGTTAATAACATGCTTTGTGACACCCGAGTTCATGAGTACTCGGTGTGATGGTTGCTTGTTGCTTCTATTTTATTTCCTCATCAAGTGTCAAAACTAGTCAAACTTTATAGTAATTGATTGTGTGTACACTCATGTAGAGGCGGCCTGGAGATGTTAGTTATAAATTAACATTGCAATTCTCACTACTAACTTCTATTGTGTAATAGGTTGGCGTAAAAATGCAGGAGCAAAGGCGAAAGTCCTACTCTGAGCTCGAGCTCAAATGCTCTTGGCATGAACAGTAAAATCAAAAAAAAATTGAAACAACAAAAACAGTTCTGATTCTTTTTGTGGCAACATTGAGGAATGTTTTAAGTGCTCACAAATTTTCAGCATGAAATCACATTTGTAGAATTCGTGGGAAAAAAATTAAATCAGAACTCCAAAATGCTTTCGAAAGTAGCATCTTTGGAGCATTGATTTTTTTGCCATGACTTCCATGAATGTGATTCCATGATGAAATTTTGTGAGCACTTGAAACATTTCTTCAAGTTTTCCACAAAAAAATTATGAATATTTTGAATTTGTTTTTTATCGATTTTATTGTTCATCCGAACTCATTTGAGCCCGGGCTAAGAAACTCCATGTCCGAGCGAAGGCTATCAATAAACCTTCGCCACTTTAAAGCATACATGATTTGATGATTGCTTGCACCATGAGGTATGTAGGTACAATTACAAAACGCTCCCTCGATCGTATAGTCTCGTAGTAGACGCGTTGTCCAGCTAGGACCACTACATACATTTCAAAAGATCTCTGGGGGCTGATCCGTGGCCGGACAGCTGGGTGACCACTAATGCATCCCTCCTAGACCAAGCGACATCCATACTGTCGATTGAAATGTATCCATAACAATGCATCAAAGAGGTCACCCGCAAAAAAAAAAAAAAAAAAATGCATCAAAGAGGTCATCATATTCTGTCTACTGTAGGAGAGTCTTAAAGCTAGCTTGTGCATTCCGGTCAGCATCTGCATGGCCATGTCTTTCCTTCTTCCTCCTTTTATACACAGTGTGCACGCTAAATACCCGGTGAGGATTGATTTCGGCTCTCAAACTCCATGTAGTCCGCAATTTTACAAAACCAAAAAAAACAGAAAAAGAAAACAAAATATTTTTTTTAAAAAAAATCAGAAAACAACTGCACACATATATTGGGATGTATACCACATGCCTGTAGCTTTTCTTGATGAAATACGGTTTGGTGTGAGTTACACACAAAAAAATCATGATCTTTTATAGTGAATAGTACATGTGCTTGAAAAGTTGAAATTCACAATATTTTTGTGTAGCTCACATCAAAAGTATTTCATCATGAAGCTTTACAAATATTTATTATATGTCCGTATGTATGTGTGTATTTTCTAGAATTAGGGCTGTCATAATGCCCAAGATCCTTTAGCAATATCCGTAATTTGATGATTTTGGTGTGGTTTGATCTTTATTTTTTGACTCAATTCTAGTTTATATTAGATCAATAGATCTTGGATGCAACCTGATATTGGGTAACTGAATTCAGACATAGAAACAACCATAAACAAATGAAAGATTAGAACTATAACTAATACGCATTATTTATTTATTTGCCTATTTTAATGGTATGTTGACTTGGTGAGGTAAGTAGTGTTCGAGACTTAACACTTCTTTTTAGCCCCGGGGGGGGGGGGGGGGGGGGGGGGAGTTAACACAATAACGTAACAGATTGTGTCTAGGTAATTAGCCCAGGATCGACTCGCGTCCTTGCACCCTCTGTTTCAAAATAATTGAAGTTCTAGGATTCTCCTATGTCAACCTTTATCAAGTTTGCCCAAGTTTATATCCACAAAATCAAATTTACTTCATAAGATTATCTATGAAATGTATTTTCATACTATATATATTTGATGTCGTAGATCTTTGGGCTATACATTTGATGAAATTTTATTAAGTTTGACTTAGAAAAATCCTAGAACATCAATCATTTTGAAACCGAGGGAGTATCCATTATCCATGGGAAGTGAAGTTTCTCCCTGCAACGGTATTTTGGCGGCACCCTTTGTATGCAACTCCATATCCACCGTTGCATGATTCGTACGTAGCCCTCGTGGGCTCCTGACGCACTGCTCCAATCAATAAGCTCATGATGCTGATCGATAGAACCGCGTGCTGGAATGTGCCAAGATGATTACGACCCGATTGACCGACGTCGCGGCGCCGATGCATGCACCGGCCGAGGTGGCGCCCTGGCCGGCCCGATAGGCAGCACGCGGAAGACCCGTCGCCGTCCTCTGGGTCTCTTCGCTTGGCTGCGCGGCTGGCTGTCGGGCGCTTCGCCGGCTGTACGTCCACCCGCTGGGCCTCTCTGCTCTGCTCCTGGTTTTGCAATAAATACGCAAGGAGGAAAGCGAGAGCCGTATACACTATTGAGTATATAGGCAATTTCTTGATTAATTTATAATCATGAACATGACACTAATAAGATTAATCACATGCTGATATTTGATCATGTAAGCACATACTACGATAACAGTAAACACATCTATGTATAACACTAGTATGGCTACGGCAGAAATAAATAGGAGCCGGATAAGTGAGTTATACCCTTCAATAGGTCAGGCAGAAGCCACGGCGGCGGCGACAACAGCGGTCTCCTCGGCGGCCTTCTTCTCGGCTTCCAGTTTCTCGGCGGCGGCACGGTCGACTTCGTTGGCAATGGACATGGTGACAATGAAGACGAAGCGGACATAGAAGTGGACGAACGGTGGCGAGCAGTCCCGTAGGAGATGCTCCCCAAAAACCTAACCGCCCCTCTCCCGTTGGAGAGTGGGGTTTCGGAGGTCTGCTCTTCCATCAATCGTGTACGCGGTGGACAGGACGGGATTATCGGCGGCGGCAACGACAACAAAAGGAACGACAGTGGGACGGGTGCATGTGAAGGCAGATGCGATTAGTTTTCGCACCAAAAACCTAACCACCCCTCTCCCGTACAGGATCTAGAGAGGCGGGGTTTTGGAGGCCTGCTCTCGAATCAACCATGTACGCGGTGGACAGGACGAGATCACCGACGACAACAGTAGCAAAAGGAACGACAGTGGGACGGGTGCGCGTCAAGGCAGTTGTGATTAGTTTCCGCGCCAAAATCCTAAGCGTCCTTCTCCCGTATAGGATCTAGAGAGGCGGGGTTTCGGAGGCCTGCTCTCCGGCCAACCGTGTCGTGGTGGACTGGACAGGATCACCGGCGTCAGCAGCAGCAAAAGGAACGACAGTGGGACGGGTGCACGTGAAGGCAGATGCGATGAATTTCCGCGCCAAAACCTAATCACCCCTCTCCCGTACATGATCTGAAGAGGCAGGATTTCGGAGGCCTGCTCTCCCATCAACCATGTACGCGGCGGACGGGACAAGATCACCACCGACAGTAGCAGCAGAAGGAACGACAATGGGACATGTGCGCGTGGAGGACGAGGCGTGACGAGGCGGGCGGCGGAGGAGGAGCACGCGGGAACCACTTCTCTTCTCAAGCTCCAATAGCTTGTGGAAGAGAATTCCTTATAAGGAGGTCAACTCCTCTCCAACTAGCAATATAGACTGAACTTTCCACCACACCCATTGCCATAAAACCCACACCCTTGTAGATTTTCTGAAATGGTTAGATGGGCCATAGGCCCACCCTCATATTTCAACATAGACGTACGGTCGTATTTTAGCAGGCTGTGCAGCTTCATGCAACATCACTGGAGTATTTTCTCTCATATCGAACAAAACTGATATAGAAAAGTTCATTGAATACATGTACGCAGCGAGAAAAAAAGTTACATAGACTCGAAGTCTTGTCTGTTTGCAACAAATCACTGAAAAAAGTTTGCAACATGTACAATAGAGACCCAACATATATAGTGTAAACAAATAATATACGCAACACACAGAATACCTTTGCAACAGGAAGTAGATGCACGACACCACAATTACAGAAAACACATTTACAACATTTGTGTAACCCTTTGTGTGTGTGTGTGTGTTGCTAATGTTTGGACTATTTAGACTATTACGGAATGATCTATCTCTTCAGAGGTGCGTTTGAAGAACCGCCCTCCTGCAACAGTGGGAAGAATTGTGAGACGACTCGTCTGTGTCGATTCTACGGTGCTTAATGATCTTGGACCGCGGTGGCTGCGGCGTACCCAGCCAAGGAACATAGTGGTACAACAGTGGAGATATTCCTTCTAATCTACACTATGGTGCTTCGATTCGAGATGAACTCTATACGAAAAAGATGTACATTGACGTTGTGGTTCCAGTAAGGTGATCAATTAGTAATTTCGTGGATTGTAATTCTTCAATTTCATGTTCATATTTACAGTTTTTTAGACCAATTTTAATGATTACTGTCCGCAGGTAACCAAACTAGTTTCTGTTCGATGATTACAGATCTACTTCTAAACCTAGGCCTGATAGTATGCTACTGTTTGATTTCATTCATGGTTGTAATAAATTTAGCCACGACCTCCTTTAGTCACCACCGAAAATGAACGAATAGAGAAAGGAAAAGGAAAAACAAAGCAAATGTCCAACCAAATTAAGCAGTGCGGAGTACGGAATGGTGCGTCCAGTTGATGGATCGGTAGACTGATGATGATCGAGCGTGGCTATGCCTCGCTTTGTGCGTGACAATTGCTCGGCTCGCTAAGTAAGTGGTTAGTGGGCCATCCCAGTAGCCACTCGTCAGGCTGATGCCATGATGACATCAGGCACATTTTTTCTTTTGTTTATAATTTGAAAAATAATA
Organism: Triticum aestivum; assembly: GCF_018294505.1. NCBI lineage: Eukaryota > Viridiplantae > Streptophyta > Magnoliopsida > Poales > Poaceae > Triticum > Triticum aestivum. The sequence continues at coordinate 87,186,457 of NC_057813.1, forward strand.
TATATATATATAGAGTACCACATGGTAGTATATGAGACATGTGGGGTAACTACCACCGGGTGGTAGGATGGATTTTCCCTATATATATATATATATATATATATATATATATATATATATATATATATTCAAAAAATAATTTAGTTATTTTTAAAAGTGTTCACCACACATTTCAAATTGTCATGGAGTGTACAAAAATGTTCACTCAACTTTTAGAAAATATTTGTACCACACAAAATGTATGTGACATTTCAAAAATGTTCATGCATTTGTTAAAAACGTACTCCCTCTGTAAACTAATATAAGAGCATTTGGATCACTATTTTAGAGATCTAAACGCTCTTATATTAGTTTATGGAGGGAGTATATGCCATTATTTCAAAATATAAAAAATATTCGTGTAATTCAAAAAATATATGTTTCATAGAATTAAAAAAATGTATTACAAATGTTCACACATTTGGAAAAATCTTGTAACATTGTAAAAATATATTTAGAAATGTAGATTTTTTTGCATACCTTAAAAATGTTTCGCATCATTAAGAAAAAAATCAATGTGTATTTGAAAAAAAGTAACCTGGATTCTAAGACAGGTTAAAAACATGTATTTAAAAAAATGTTAATCTAGTATTTGAATTTTTTAAACATCTATGAAAATGTTTAAGATTTATAATTTTGTTAACACTTTGTATGAAAAAAAATTAGACATCAAAACATATAGTTGACAATTATTAATCATGTATCTCAAAAATATTAATGTGTATAAGAACTGTTCTTGATGTATCAAAAAATGTATGGTGTGTACAAGAAAATGTAGATGTTTTAAAGAAAAGAAAGAAAAAGGAAAACCAAAAAAGACTAAAAACAAGGGAAAATGAAAGAAAAGAGAAGATAAAATAAAACTAAAAAACGCGGTAAATAGTTAAAACCCCGATAAAGAAACCACAGAGAAAGAGAACACATCTGCTACTACAATACTAGTCCGACCAAGTAGCCCCGCGCCATAGGCGAGCCAGAAGTATACCATGCAGTATGCAGTACATAGCTCTGGTGATGGTGATCTTTTGACTGCGACTTGCCGGGCGGCTCCAGCTCCAGCTCCAACGACGACGCACCACCGCACACCAACGCCTACACGGAGGAGGGGCACAACCGCATCAACAACCGAAAGGGGAAGGGGCCGGCGAGGAAATGGTGATTTCCTCCGCCCTTCCCCGTTCTTATATTTTAAGTATGTTTTAAGTTGTTTGTAGTATGGATTTGCACTGTCCGCCATTGAATTCCGATGAACTATGCACCTTTTGTCTGGCGATAAAATGTCATGTAATGACCCCACGTGTGTTGTTCGTCCTATACGTAAGTTTGCATGGGTTGTATGCTATTGAGATTTCAGATATGAGGGACGTAGATGTAGAAGCCAACAAATAAGACGTGTTCGGTCAGTACCCACGTACACAGCGGACGGGTACGCGGGCGTTTGAGGACCTGAATTTGCTATCGCTTGCAGATGCTCTAACCTTCCAGAGGGACGTCCAACCATTGCACTTGGCTGTAGTATCCGACTGGCCCTCGTTATCCTCTCGAAATAGGCTTTCGCCCCGCTTTATAATAAAGCAACGGTTCACACGATCCAAGTTTGAACAGCAACCAACAGGAAACGGCTGGGGCCACAGCACAAATAAGCCCAAGAAAGCATAAGAGAAATATAAAGAAAAAGCCACCTGTTGGAAATATGCCCTAGAGGCAATAATAAAAAGACTATTATTATATTTCATTGTTCATGATAATTGTCTTTTATTCATGCTATAATTGTATTATCCGGAAATCGTAATACACGTGTGAATACATAGACCACAATACGTCCCTAGTAAGCCTCTAGTTGACTAGCTCGTTGATCAACAGATAGTCATGGTTTCCTGACTATGGACATTCGGATGTCGTTGATAACGGGATCACATCATTAGGAGAATGATGTGATGGACAAGACCCAATCCTAAGCATAGCACAAGATCGTGTAGTTCATTTTGCTAGAGCTTTTTCAATGTCAAGTATCTCTTCCTTAGACCATGAGATCGTGTAACTCCCGGATACCGTAGGAGTGCTTTTGGTGTACCAAACGTCATAACGTAACTGGGTGACTATAAAGGTGCACTACAGGTATCTCCGAAAGTGTCTGTTGGGTTGACACAGATCGAGACTGGGATTTGTCACTCCGTATGACGGAGAGGTATCACTGGGCCCACTCGGTAGTGCATCATCATAATGAGCTCAAAGTGACCAAGTGTCTGGTCACGGGATCATGCATTACGGTACGAGTAAAGTGACTTGCCGGTAACGAGACTGAACGAGGTATTGGGATACCAACGATCGAGTCTCGGGCAAGTAACATACCGTCTGACAAAGGGAATAGTATGCGGGGTTGCTTGAACCCTCGACATCGTGGTTCATCCGATGAGATCATCGAGGAGTATGTGGGAGCCAACATGGTATCAAGATCCCGCTGTTGGTTATTGACCGGAGAGCCATCTCGGTCATGTCTGCATGTCTCCCGAACCCGTAGGGTCTACACACTTAAGGTTCGGTGACGCTAGGGTTATAAGGAAGACTTGTATGTGATTACCGAATGTTGTTTGGAGTCCCGGATAAGATCCCGGACGTCATGAGGAGTTCCGAAAGGGTCCGGAGGTAAAGATTTATATATGGGAAGTTGTCATGCGGACACCGGTAAATTTCGGGGGCATATCGGTATTGTACCGGGGCCACCGGAAGGGTTCCGGGTGTCCACCGGGAGGGGCCACCCCTCTCGGAGGGCCTCATGGGCCGCATGGGGCAGGGAACCAGCCCCTGGAGGGCTGGGCGCGCCCCCCCTTGGCCCATGCGCCTAGGGTTGGGGGGGGGGAACCCTAAAGGGGGCGCACCGCCTTTGCTTGGGGGGCAAGCCCCCTCCCTGGCCGCCGCCCCCCCTCTAGATCTCATCTAGAGGGGGCCGGCCCCCTTCCCCCTTCCCCTATAAATAGAGGGGTGAGGGGAGGGCTGAACACCTGATCCAAGGCGCAGCCCCTTCCCTCCCCAACACCTCTCCTCCTCCATTGAGCGCTTGGCGAAGCCTTGTCGGAGTACTGCCTCTCCACCATCATCATGCCGTCGTGCTGCTGCTGGAGCCTTCTTCCTCAACCTCTCCTTCCCCCTTGCTGGATCAAGAAGGAGGAGACGTCGTCCGTACTGTACGTGTGTTGAACGCGGAGGTGCTGTCCGTTCAGCACTTGGTCATCGGTGATTTGAATCACGGCGAGTACGAGTCCATCATCACCGTTCCCTTGAACGCTTCCGCACGCGATCTACAAGTGGTATGTAGATGCAATCTCTCTCCCATGACTCGTTGCTTAGATGAACTCATAGATGGATCTTGGTGAAACCGTAGGAAATTTTTTAATTTTCTGCAACGTTCTCCAACAGTGGCATCATGAGCTAGGTCTATGCGTAGTTCTCTATTGCATGAGTAGAACACAAATTTGTTGTGGGCGTAGATCTTGTCAACTTGCTTGCCGCTACTAGTCTTTTCTTGCTTCAGCGGTATTGTGGGATGAAGCGGCCCGGACCGACCTTACACGTACGCTTACGTGAGACAGGTTCCACCGACTGACATGCACTAGTTGCATAAGGTGGCTAGCGGGTGTCTGTCTCTCCTACTTTAGTTGGAGCGGATTAGATGAAAAGGGTCCTTATGAAGGGTAAATAGAAGTTGACAAAATCACATTGTGGTTATTCGTAGGTAAGAAAACGTTCTTGCTAGAACCCAATTGCAGCCACATAAAAGATGCAACAACAATTAGAGGACGTCTAACTTGTTTTTGCAGCAATTGTATGTGATGTGATATGGCCAGAAGTTGTGATGAATGATGAATGATATATTGTGATGTATGAGATCATGTTCATGTAATAGGAATCACGACTTGCATGTCGATGAGTATGACAACCGGCAGGAGCCATAGGAGTTGTCTTTATTTTTTGTATGCCATGCGTGTCATTGAAGAACGCCATGTAAATTACTTTACTTTATTGCTAAACGCATTAGCCATAGAAGTATAAGTAGTCGTTGGCGTGACAACTTCATGAAGACACGATGATGGAGATCATGATGATGGAGATCATGGTGTCATGCCGGTGACGAAGATGATCATGGAGCCCCGAAGATGGAGATCAAAGGAGCTATATGATATTGGCCATATCATGTCACTATTATATAATTGCATGTGATGTTTATTATGTTTATGCATCTTGTTTACTTAGAACGACGGTAGTAAATAAGATGATCCCTTATAATAATTTCAAGAAAGTGTTCCCCCTAACTGTGCACCGTTGCTAAAGTTCGTCGTTTCGAAGCACCACGTGATGATCGGGTGTGATAGATCCTTATGTTCACATACAACGGGTGTAAGACAGATTTACACATGCAGAACACTTAGGGTTAACTTGACGAGCCTAGCATGTACAGACATGGCCTTGGAACACAAGAGACCGAAAGGTCGAACATGAGTCGTATAGAAGATACAACCAACATGGAGATGTTAACCGATGATGACTAGTCCGTCTCACGTGATGATCGGACACGGCCTAGTCGACTCGGATCGTGTAACACTTAGATGACTAGAGGGATGTCTAATCTGAGTGGGAGTTCATTAAATAATTTGATTAGATGAACTTAATTGTCATGAACTTAGTCTAAAACTTTTGCAAAATTGTCTTGTAGATCAAATGGCCAACGCTCATGTCAACATGAACTTCAACGCGTTCCTAGAGAAAACCAAGCTGAAAGATGATGGCAACAACTATTCGGACTGGGTCCGGAACCTGAGGATCGTCCTCATAGCAGCCAAGAAAGATTATGTCCTAGATGCACCGCTAGGTGAAGCACCCATCCCAGAGAACCAAGACATTATGAACACTTGGCAATCACGTGCTGATGATTACTCCCTCGTTCAGTGCGGCATGCTTTACAGCTTAGAACCGGGGCTCCAAAAGCGTTTTGAGAAGCACGGAGCATATGAGATGTTCGAGGAGCTGAAAATGGTTTTCCAAGCTCATGCCCGGGTCGAGAGATATGAAGTCTCCGACAAGTTCTATAGTTGTAAGATGGAGGAAAACAGTTCTGTCAGTGAGCACATACTCAAAATGTCTGGGTTGCACAACCGCCTGTCCCAGTTTGAGATCAACCTCCCGGAAGAGGCGGTCATTGACAGAATCCTTCAGTCGCTCCCACCGAGCTACAAGAGCTTTGTGTTGAACTACAATATGCAGGGGATGGTGAAGACCATTCCTGAAGTATTCTCAATGCTGAAGTCAGCAGAGGTTGAAATCAAGAAAGAACATCAAGTGTTGATGGTCAATAAGACCACTAAGTTTAAGAAGGGCAAGGATAAGAAGAACTTCAAGAAGGACGGCAAAGATGTTGCCGCGCCCGGTAAGCAAGTTGCCGGGAAGAAGTCAAAGAATGGACCCAAGCCTGAGACTGAGTGCTTTTATTGCAAGGGGAAGGGTCACTGGAAGCGGAACTGCCCCAAATACTTAGCGGACAAGAAGGCCGGCAACACTAAAGGTATATTTGATATACATGTAATTGATGTGTACCTTACCAGTACTCGTAGTAACTCCTGGGTATTTGATACCGGTACCATTGCTCACATTTGTAACTCACAGCAGGAGCTGCGGAATAAGCGGAGACTGGCGAAGGACGAGGTGACGATGCGCGTCGGGAATGGTTCCAAGGTCGATGTGATCGCCGTCGGCACGCTACCTCTACATTTACCTACGGGATTAGTTTTAAACCTCAATAATTGTTATTTAGTGCCAAGTTTGAGCATGAACATTGTATCTGGATCTCGTTTGATACGAGATGGCTACTCATTTAAATCCGAGAATAATGGTTGTTCTATTTATATGAGAGATATGTTTTATGGTCATGCCCCGATGGTCAATGGTTTATTCTTAATGAATCTCGAATGTAATGTTACACATATTCATAGTGTGAATACCAAAAGATGTAAAGTTGATAACGATAGTCCCACATACTTGTGGCACTGCCGCCTTGGTCACATTGGTGTCAAGCGCATGAAGAAGCTCCATGCTGATGGACTTTTAGAGTCTCTAGATTATGAATCATTTGACACATGCGAACCATGCCTCATGGGCAAAATGACCAAGACCCCGTTCTCCGGAACAATGGAGTGAGCAACCAACTTATTGGAAATCATACATACTGATGTGTGTGGTACAATGAGCGTTGAGGCTCGCGGAGGATATCGTTATGTTCTCACTCTCACTGATGACTTGAGTAGATATGGGTATGTCTACTTGATGAAACACAAGTCTGAGACCTTTGAAAAGTTCAAGGAATTTCAGAATGAAGTAGAGAATCAACGTGACCGAAAGATAAAGTTCTTACGATCGGATCGTGGAGGAGAATATTTAAGTCACGAATTTGGTACACACTTAAGAAAATGTGGAATCGTTTCACAACTCACACCACCTGGAACACCTCAGCGTAACGGTGTGTCCGAACGTCGTAATCGCACTCTATTGGATATGGTGCGATCTATGATGTCTCTTACCAATTTACCGCTATCATTTTGGGGATACGCTCTAGAGACATCTACATTCACTTTAAATAGGGCACCATCTAAATCCGTTGAGACGACACCGTATGAATTATGGTTTGGGAAGAAACCTAAGCTGTCGTTTCTAAAAGTTTGGGGATGCGATGCTTATGTCAAGAAACTTCAACCTGAAAAGCTCGAACCCAAGTCGGAAATATGCTTCTTCATAGGATACCCTAAGGAAACCATTGGGTATACCTTCTACTTAAGATCCGAGGGCAAGATCTTTGTTGCCAAGAACGGATCCTTTCTGAAAAAAGAGTTTCTCTCGAAAGGAGTAAGTGGGAGGAAAGTAGAACTCGATGAAGTACTACCTCTTGAACCGGAAAGTAGTGTAGCTCAGGAAAACGTTCCTGTGGTGCCTACACCGACTGGAGAGGAAATTAATGATGATGATCAAGGTACTTCTGATCAAGTTGCTACTGAACTTCGTAGGTCCACAAGGACACGTTCCACACCAGAGTGGTATGGCAACCCTGTCCTGGAGATCATGTTGTTAGACAACGGTGAACCTTCAAACTATGAAGAAGCGATGGCGGGCCCAGATTCCAACAAATGGCTAGAAGCCATGAAATCCGAGATAGAATCCATGTATGAAAACAAAGTATGGACTTTGACTGACTTGCCCGATGATCGGCGAGCGATAGAAAACAAATGGATCTTTAAGAAGAAGACGGACGCGGCTGGTAATGTCACCATCTATAAAGCTCGACTTGTCGCTAAGGGTTATCGGCAAGTTCAAGGGATTGACTACGATGAGACTTTCTCTCCCGTAGCGAAGCTTAAGTCCGTCCGAATCATGTTAACAATTGCCGCATACTATGATTATGAGATATGGCAGATGGACGTCAAAACGGCATTCCTTAACGGGCATCTTAAGGAAGAACTGTATATGATGCAGCCGGAAGGTTTTGTCGATCCTAAGAATGCTAACAAAGTATGCAAGCTCCAGCGATCCATTTATGGGCTGGTGCAAGCATCTCGGAGTTGGAACATTCGCTTTGATGAGATGATCAAAGCGTTTGGGTTTATGCAGACTTATGGAGAAGCCTGCGTTTACAAGAAAGTGAGTGGGAGCTCTGTAGCATTTCTCATATTATATGTAGATGACATACTTTTGATGGGAAATGATATAGAATTCTTGGACAGCATAAAGGCCTATTTGAATAAGTGTTTTTCAATGAAGGACCTTGGAGAAGCTGCTTACATATTAGGCATCAAGATCTATAGGGATAGATCGAGACGCCTCATAGGTCTTTCACAAAGCACATACCTTGATAAGATTTTAAAGAAGTTCAAAATGGATCAGTCCAAGAAAGGGTTCTTGCCTGTACTACAAGGTGTGAGATTGAGCTCGGCTCAATGCCCGACCACGGCAAAAGATAAAGAAGAGATGAGCGTCATCCCCTATGCCTCAGCCATAGGATTTATTATGTATGCCATGCTGTGTACCAGACCTGATGTAAACCTTGCCGTAAGTTTGGTAGGAAGTACCAAAGTAATCCCGGCAAGGAACACTGGACAGTGGTCAAGAATATCCTGAAGTACCTGAAAAGGACAAAGGACATGTTTCTCGTTTATGGAGGTGACGAAGAGCTCGTCGTAAAGGGTTACGTCGACGCTAGCTTCGACACAGATCTGGATGACTCTAAGTCACAAACCGGATACGTGTATATGTTGAATGGTGGAGCAGTAAGCTGGTGCAACTGCAAGCAGAGCGTAGTGGCGGGATCTACATGTGAAGCGGAATACATGGCAGCCTCGGAGGCAGCGCATGAAGCAATTTGGGTGAAGGAGTTCATCACCGACCTAGGAGTCATACCCAATGCGTCGGGGCCGATCAAACTCTTCTGTGACAAAACTGGAGCTATTGCCCTTGCCAAGGAGCCCAGGTTTCACAAGAAGACCAGGCACATCAAGCGTCGCTTCAACTCCATCCGTGAAAATGTTCAAGATGGAGACATAGATATTTGCAAAGTACACACGGATCTGAATGTCGCAGATCCGTTGACTAAACCTCTCTCGCGAGCAAAACATGATCAACACCAGAACTCTATGGGTGTTCGATTCATCACAATGTAACTAGATTATTGACTCTAGTGCAAGTGGGAGACTGTTGGAAATATGCCTTAGAGGCAATAATAAAAGGATTATTATTATATTTCATTGTTCATGATAATTGTCTTTTATTCATGCTATAATTGTATTATCCGGAAATCGTAATACACGTGTGAATACATAGACTACAATACGTCCCTAGTAAGCCTCTAGTTGACTAGCTCGTTGATCAACAGATAGTCATGGTTTCCTGACTATGGACATTCGGATGTCGTTGATAACAGGATCACATCAATAGGAGAATGATGTGATGGACAAGACCCAATCCTAAGCATAGCACAAGATCGTGTAGTTCGTTTTGCTAAAGCTTTTCCAATGTCAAGTATCTCTTCCTTAGACCATGAGATCGTGTAACTCCCGGATACCGTAGGAGTGCTTTGGGTGTACCAAACGTCACAACGTAACTGGGTGACTATAAAGGTGCACTACAGGTATCTCCGAAAGTGTCTATTGGGTTGACACGGATCGAGACTGAGATTTGTCACTCCGTATGACGGAGAGGTATCACTGGGCCCACTCGGTAGTGCATCATCATAATGAGCTCAAAGTGACCAAGTGTCTGGTCACGGGATCATGCATTACGGTACGAGTAAAGTGACTTGCCGGTAACGAGACTGAACGAGGTATTGGGATACCAACGATCGAGTCTCGGGCAAATAACATACCGTCTGACAAAGGGAATAGTATGCGGGGTTGCTTGAACCCTCGACATCGTGGTTCATCCGATGAGATCATCGAGGAGTATGTGGGAGCCAACATGGGTATCCAGATCCCGCTGTTGGTTATTGACCGGAGAACCGTCTCGGTCATGTCTGCATGTCTCCCGAACCCGTAGGGTCTACACACTTAAGGTTCGGTGACGCTAGGGTTATAAGGAAGACTTGTATGTGATTACCGAATGTTTTTCGGAGTCCCGGATGAGATCCCGGACGTCACGAGGAGTTCCGGAAGGGTCCGGAGGTAAAGATTTATATATGGAAAGTTGTCATGCGGACACCGGAAAGTTTCGGGGGCATATCGGTATTGTACCGGGGCCATCGGAAGGGTTCCGGGGGTCCACCGGGAGGGGCCACCCCTCTCGAAGGGCCTCATGGGCCGCATGGGGCAGGGAACCAGCCCCTGGAGGGCTGGGCGCCCCCCCTTGGGCCCATGCGCCTAGGGTTGGGGGGGAACCCTAAAGGGGCGCACCCCCTTTGCTTGGGGGGCAAGCCCCCTCCCTGGTCGCCGCCCCCCCTCTAGATCTCATCTAGAGGGGGCCGGGCCCCTTCCCCCTTCCCCTATAAATAGAGGGGTGAGGGGAGGGCTGAACACCTGATCCAAGGCGCAGCCCCTCCCCTCCCCAACACCTCTCCTCCTCCATTGAGCGCTTGGCGAAGTCCTGTCGGAGTACTGCCTCTCCACCATCATCACCCCGTCGTGCTGCTGCTGGAGCCTTCTTCCTCAACCTCTCCTTCCCCCTTGCTGGATCAAGAAGGAGGAGACGTCGTCCGTACCGTATGTGTGTTGAACGCGGAGGTGCTGTCCGTTCAGCACTTGGTCATCGGTGATTTGAATCACGGCGAGTACGACTCCATCATCACCGTTCCCTTGAATGCTTCCGCACACGATCTACAAGTGGTATGTAGATGCAATCTCTCTCCCATGACTCGTTGCTTAGATGAACTCATAGATGGATCTTGGTGAAACCGTAGGAAAATTTTTAATTTTCTGCAACATTCCCCAACACCACCTAGTGGCTACCGCCGAGCGGCCCTACGAGGACGACAGCCGACGCGCCGAGGCCAAAAGCGCATCCATCATCAAGCCAAGCCGATCACGATCACGCTGCCTCGAGAGCGGGTGCCAGTGCTGCAAGAAAGCAAGGAATTTGAAGGAGTCAGAAGCCTTCTTCGGGAAAACCTTCTCAATCACCATCTTATTCCTAGTCGTCCAAAGAGTCCACGACATTGCCGCAAAAATAAGCCAAAATAGGCGGCGATGTCGTGCAGGCTGTATAGCTCGAATCAGCTCTCCTTAGGCGGCGATGTACAGGCGTGCATTGCCGCAAAAATAAGCCAAAATAAGCGTGCGATGTCAGTACCCACGTAAAAACCAGCTCTCCCTAGTAAACTTTGTTCTAGCGCTCCAAATTGCACATCTTTCACGATTTCAGTGATCATTCAAAGTGCGGAAACTGCTTGGAACGGCCCATACAATACACGCGGCTGGTCGTAACCAAGATCGTCGTACACAGACTTTTGAGAAAAGAATAGACTGACGCATCGCCAATAGGAAAAGAAGTGCACGTTCACGTAATAAAAAACTTGAAAAAGATGAGTTGTGGCGTGGGGAAAGACGTTCCACGCGGACGCACGAACCGTGTCCACTTCTACTTTTGCCAAAAGCCGTTCTATTCTACAACAATTTGGTCGCGGAAGTAGCACGAGCATACATAGATAATGACCACGCTTTATTACTGGACGCGCATGTGTTTCATTTTCTTGGGTAATTTATACGTGAAATGTTAAGCATCATCATGCATAATGAAACAAGCACATGGCGCGGGCGTGTAGACTGAGTGCCATTCTAAACGAAACTACTACTTCACAGCGGAATTTGATGGGTGGATGTGAACCATCGTGCAAAAATCGTGCATTAAGTGTCGTGTGCATAGGAGAGTTGCATTCTAAACTCTGGTTCAGTACGGACAATGGTTTTCAAGCAAACTGTACACACACTCGCTGGTCCACAACATACACGCGCGCACCTTTTCTGCCTACAAGCTACAAGCTACACGCTACTAACAATGTTGCACAGAGAAACCATATCGAAATCACCTGCAAATATCCCACCCTAAAGCTCGAGTCGAACCCAGCAGGGGCAATATATGTTCCACATGCTGGCAAAAGGTGCATGTTCAACAACGTTTATCACACTTTGATCTTCCAATATTAGTTATGATGTCAAGTTCGTGGTGCATGCATCGATTACATCGACCGAAATGCTCTACAACTAATTTCAACTCCAACAGTAACTCTATCCACTAGTTTTCATGGACAATTTTGAAAAAGGGTGTGGCTACGTCTCACTCAAGTGATATAGTATGTAAGAAGAAAAAGAAAAACTGAAAATAATTTTTTTTACGAATCTTCATACAAAATCAAAGGAAGATAGCATCGAGTGAGACATAGCGAAGTCTCAGTCGACGGAGACTTAGCAAAACGGTTGATTTTTTTTCAAAGTAATGCGATCCCTCTCTACCATTTCTATTGTATTTCCATCAAAAAAAGGTGAATTCCATATTTTACCTCCCAAATTTCACATTTATGGCAGATTTTACCAAATTGGCAAAAATTCTCAACTTTTACTTAATTTAGCTAAACATGTAGCTCATTTTACCCATTTCAGTTTATTTTCCCAATTTCACTGCTGATTGTACCTGCCACGCTTGTGGTTTTTTTCCTATGGTTTTTGCGTACCATAGCAAACCGAATCGGTTGCACCGGACCTACTCCGCGCCACTCACCAATCAGACCCGACCTGGCCTGGTCGAGCCGCAGTGGATGGTCGCCACGTCGAGTTGCACTGCCCGCTCACTGATACGTCCATTTTGCATCATTATTTCCTCCTGTTATTTGTTTTATTTTAATGTTATATTTCATATTATGATGCAATTCTAATGTCTTTTTTCTCATAAAATGGAAGTTTCAACAGAGGGGGGTTACGAGCAGCTGGAATTCTAAGCTGAAAAAGTTACAGCAAAGATAGCAATTCTCCTGAGCTCAAAATGAAGCAAGAATTTTTAGAGTATTATTTTGGAATATATAATAAATACTGGAGCAAGATTATATAAGAGGGGGGCCACCAGCCGCCCACAAGGGTAGGTGGCGTGGCCACACCCCTGGCCGCGCCACTTGGGCTTGTGGGGCCCTGGTGGGTCCCCACCCGACATCCTTCTGCAATATATTGCATTTGCCCTAGAAAAATAATAATCAAGAGAGGTGTTTCAAGACTTTCCACCGCCATCTCAAGGCGGAACTAGGGCATGAACACTTTTTCTCTCCGGTGGAGCGATCCCACCGGGATACTTCCCTCCGGGTGGGGGAAATCGAAGCCTCAATCATCACCAACATTTCGCTCATTGTGGGAATCATCATCTTCTTCAACATCATGCATCTCATCTCCAAACCCTAGTTCATCTCTTATATTCAATCTTTGTATCAAACCTCAGATTGATACCTGGAGGATGTTATAGTGTTGATTACATCTTGTAGTTGATGCTTGTGGTTTAATTGGTGGAAGATTATTGTAATTCAGATTGTCAATCATATATTTCTACCCAGTTATCACAAACAATATGATGAGTTGTGAGTAGTTTCATTTGTTCTTGAGGACATGAAAGAAGTCTTATTATTAGTAATCATGTGAAGTTGATCACCGTTCGATGTTTTGATATTATGTTGTGTTGTTCTTCCTCTAGTGTGGTGTTATGTGAATGTCGACTACATGACACTTCACCATCTATGGGCCTAGGGGAAGGCATCGTGAAAAGTAGTTTGTAGATGATGGGTTGTGGGAGTGATAGAAACCTAAACCCCAGTTTATGAATTGTTCCATGATAGGTTGTTTTGGATCCACATGTTTAATGCTACGGTTAGGTTTAGATTAATTACTTCTCTCGTATTTGTGGTTGCATGGAGGGTATAATCATAAGTAGGTATTTGTTCAAGTAAGAACAATACTTTAGCTCTCGTCCACCCACATGACACTTATCAATGCAATGAATGTAAGTCAATGAACCATGGTGGAAGTAGCTTGGCGATATTCCCATGTGTCCTCGAGATCGTTTTAATCACTATAAGGATTATCACCGACTTGTCCTTTAGCATAGTTAAGGATTGGGCTACTTACTGCTTGTTACTTTTGTTACTTGTTACTTGCTACAAATCATCTTGTTATCATATTATCTATCAAAACTATCTTACAACACTTACAGTGAAATCCCTGCTAAAAACTGCCTATCAATTCCTTCTTCTCCCCATTGGGTTTGACACTCTTACTTATCGAAAGGACTATGATTGATCCCCTAATACTTATGGGTGTTCCTTCACATGCCTCGTGCAACAAAGAGAAAAGAAGATGGGAAGGGCAAAGTCACCCGTGAAGCCGAAGCTGAGGGGGACGTGCATCCCGATGATGACCAGCTATAGATGGTAAGTTTCCTTGGGATGACCACACATTTGCTTGATCCATGTTTATTCATGGTGCCCCTGCTCACTCACTCGCTTGGGTTAGGGTTCCTGATGAGAAAGTTTTGATTTTGTGGCAAGTCTGTATGGCTCATCGAGTGCCTCCATTGGCCAGTTCAGCGTGAGGAGGAGGATCCCCTCCAATGTTGCATACAATGCCTCCAGAGCGCTCAATTCTGCTAGTGTAATGCCGTTGTGGGATAATGAAGATGACAACAAGGAAGAGGAGCCGGAAAAAATGAAGATGGAGCCGAGCAAGGTGCGCAAGGAGATTTTCCATCATGTTCATGTTGTTTTTTGTTGTTATGATAGTTGCAAGCATCTCTGGCTACTAGTAGTGATGAATTATGTTTCATGTTCTACTTAGTAAAGTGTTGCAGTAGTGTAACAGTTCTAGTAGTTATGAAAGTATGTTGCATTTTGCGCATAAAGTACATCGCAGGTGTAGGGAAATGTAAATGTAGTTTCCACATCCTGCTGATGAAGTAATCTAATTGCAATGTAGGTGTAGTCACCAATTTGTGAACCGAATGATGGAAGTGATGCCGTTGTTATGATGGGTAGTGATGATGTTGTTTTGCAACGTAAAATTATGCTTCATATGTAGTGTGAATTATGGGTTTGTGTGAAATATAGCCTGATATTGAATTTTTGACACCCGATACTATATTGAGTGAAATAGAATTTTTGGACACCTAGAATTGAATTTTCTGACGCCTACACTCAACTTGAGTCAAACTGAATCTTTAGAATCACAAACATAATATATTTTTTCGACATTGAATTGGTCTGAATTCAAACTTTAATGAGACTCATTTTTTTACATGAATTGTTCTGAACTAAAACTACAGTTAGACCCATTTTTTGACACTTAACTTTTTTGAACTAAAACTACAGTCAGACACAAGTTTTTTAACACTTGTGATTGAAATTTCTAGTTCAAAATGTAGCAAAAATTTCAGTTAGCACGTTTAGCAAAAAATGATATAGGGTTTATTGTCACAAATTTTGCAAAACTTAACACATAAACAACACATTGATCTCCATATTGAGCAGCACGTTTCACCCCCACTGCAATCATTCCACATTTTCACCCACCAAATTTGCCACTACCGCCACTCTCACCCAACCCACCACTGCTCACATTCACAATAGCTCGGATTCACAACTGATCTCAGTGACCACCGAGCTCAGTAACCATCGACCTCGTGAGGATGAATGGGTCGGGATGTACAACGATGCTGATGTGGTACATGCCAGGTGGCATTCTAAAGTTCGCAAAGATGATGAAGATTTTCTTGTTGTTCCCCAATGTTGATGAGCTAATCAAAGGAGCGGATGATGTGACGTCTGTAGTGACAAAGAAGGAGCTGGTGTAGATTATCTCCGGTAGATCGACTCTTCCAATCAAGATCCTACTACGAGCGATGGGCGAAGCAGATTCGTAGGATCCTAGTTAGTCAGCTCGGTGGTCTAAGTATCACTCTCGCGCCTCCATGGTCCCGGTATATCCGTCGGCTTACAAGGTGTGAATGGTGATGGGAATTCCCGTGCCAGGAACCAACAATATTCCTATCTGTGTGGACGAGGAGGACATGGTGGATTGTGATGGCGACGGAGACGCTGATGTGGTGCTGATTGTCCGGGTGATGATCGAACCTACTCGTCGATGAAGAAGCACCAAGAACCACTGCAGCAGATCGCACCTCGCAGAGACCACGGGCGGTCAAACTCCAACACGAGGCGCTAGATCCATTGATTCGTCCATTTTGCATCATGCTTTTATATCAATATTTATTGCATTATGGGCTGTTAATACACATTATATCTCAATACTTATGGCTATTCTCTCTTATTTTACAAGGTTTACCATGAAGAGGGGGAATGCCGACAGCTAGAATTCTGCCGGAAAAGGAGCAAACGTTGGAAACCTATTCTGCACAACTCCAAAAGACATGAGGCTCCACGAAACAACTTTTTAGATTTATTAAGGAATTATGAGCAAAAAAAATAAGCCAGGGGGCCCACACCCTGTCCAGGAGACAGGGCCCCCCCCTAGGGCGCGCCCCCAATCTCCTGGGCCCCCTGGTGGGCGCCCGGCGTCCATCTTCTGCTATATGAAGGGTTTTGACCTGGAAAAAATCATGGGCAAGCTTACAGGATGAAACTCCATCACCACGAGGCAGAACCTTGGCGGAATCAATCTAGGACTCTGGCGGAGCTGTTCTGTCGGAGACACTTCCCTCCGGGAGGGGGAAATCATCATCAACGTCATCACCAACGATACTCTCATCGGGAGGGGGTCAATCTCCATCAACATATTCACCAGCACCATCTCATCTCAAAACCCTAGTTCATCTCTTGTATCCAATCTTGTATCAAAACCACAAATTGGTACCTGTGGGTTGCTAGTAGTGTTGATTACTCCTTGTAGTTGATACTAATTGGTTTACTTGGTGGAAGATCATATGTTAAAATCCTTCATGCATATTATTACACCTCTAATTATGAACATGAATATGCTTTGTGAGTAGTTACGTTTGTTCCTGAGGACATGGGTGAAATCTTGCTATTAGTAGTCATGTGAATTTGGTATTCGTTCGATATTTTGATGAGATGTATGGTGTCTCTCCTCTAGTGGTGTTATGTGAACGTCGACTACATGAAACTTTACCATTATTTGGGCCTAGAGGAAGGCATAGGGAAGTAATAAGTAGATGATGGGCTGCTAGAGTGACAGAAGTTTAAACCCTAGTTTATGCGTTGCTTCGTTAGGGGTTGATATGGACCCATATGTTTAATGATGTGGTTAGGTTTACCTTAATACTCCTTTTTGTAGTTGCGGATGCTTGCAATAGGGGTTAATCATAAGTGGGATGCTTGTCCATGTTAGGGCAGTACCCAAGTGCCGGTCCACCCACATATCAAATTATCAAAGTACCGAACGCGAATCTTATGAACGTGATGAAAACTAGCTTGACGATAATTCCCAATGTGTCCTCGGGAGCTCCTTCCTCATTATTAGAATTTGTCCAGGCTTATCCTTTGCTACATAAAGGATTGGGCCACCTTGCTGCACTTTATTTACTTTATTTACTTTTTGCTCGTTACTATTTATCTTATCACAAAACTATCTATCACCTACTATTTCAGTGCTTGCAGAGAAAACCTTACTGAAAACCGCTTATCATTTCCTTCTGCTCCTCGTTGGGTTCGACACTCTTACTTATCGAAAGGACTACGATAGATCCCCTACACTTGTGGGTCATCAAGACTCTTTTCTGGCGCCGTTGCCGGGGAGCGTAGCGCTCTTGGTGAGTGGAACTTGGTAAGGAAACATTTATATAGTGTGCTGAAATTTTCTGTTACTTGTCACTATGGAAACTAATCCTTTGAGTGGCTTGTTTGGGGTATCTTCACCCCAACCAGAAGAGCAAAGAGATGCTCCTCAACCTACTGAACCTTATGAAAATATTCACTTTGAGATTCCTTCGGGTATGATAGAAAAACTGCTAGCTAATCCTTTTGCAGGAGACGGAACATTGCATCCCGACTTACACCTTATCTTTGTGGATGAAGTTTGTGGATTATTTAAGCTTGCAGGTATTCCCGATGATGTTGTCAAAAGGAAGGTCTTCCCTTTATCTTTGAAGGGAGATGCAATGACATGGTATAGGCTATGTGATGATACGAGATCTTGGAATTATAAGCGATTGAAGTTGGAATTTCACCAGAAGTTCTATCCTATGCATCTTGTTCATCGTGATCGTAATTACATATATAATTTCTGGCCTCGCGAAGGAGAAAGCATCGCTCAAGCTTGGGGGAGGCTTAAGTCAATGTTGTATTCATGCCCCAATCATGAGCTCTCTCGGGAAATGATTATTCAGAATTTTTATGCTCGGCTTTCTCTTGATAATCGCAACTTGCTCGATACTTCCTGTGCTGGTTCCTATATGCTGAAGACTATTGATTTCAAATGGGACTTATTGGAAAGAATTAAACGCAACTCTGAAGATTGGGGTTCCGACGATGGTAAGGAGTCAGGTATGACACCTAAGTTTGATTGTGTTAAATCTTTTATGGATACCGATGCTTTCCGTGGATTTAGCTCTAAGTATGGACTTGACTCTGAGATAGTAGCTACTTTTTGTGAAACTTTTGCTACTCACGTTGATCTCCCTAAAGAGAAGTGGTTTAAATATAATCCTCCTGTTGAAGTGAAAGTAGTTGCACCTATTACAGTCGAAGAGAAGACTATTACATATAGTGATCCTATTATTCCTACTGCTTATGTTGAAAAACCTCCTTTTCCTGTTAGGATAAAAGATCATGTTAAAGCTTCGACTGTTGTTCGTAAGAGTAATACTAGGACTTATACACCTCCTGAGCAAATTAATGTTGAACCTGGTATTGCTATGATTAAAGATCTCTTGGATGAGGACTTAGATGGGCATGTTATCTCTTTCTTGGGTGAAACTGCTAATATTGCTAGACCCGATACTAAGACACGTAGACCTGTTGTAGGCACGCCTGTTATTTCTGTTAAAATAGGAGATCATTGTTATCATGGCTTATGTGATATGGGTGCTAGTGCTAATGCGATACCTTATGATCTTTATAAAGAAATTATGCACGATATTGCACCAGTTGAATTAGAAGATATTGATGTTACTATTAAGCTTGCCAATAGGGACACCATTAAACCTATTGGGATTGTTAGAGATGTTGAAGTCTTGTGTGGGAAGATTAAATACCCTGCTGATTTTCTTGTTCTTGGTTCCCCACAAGATGATTTTTGTCCCATTATTTTTGGTAGACCCTTCTTGAATACTGCTAGTGCTAAGATTGATTGTGAAAAGAATATTGTCACTGTTGGCTTAGATGATATGTATCATGAGTTTAATTTCGCTAAGTTTAGTAGACAACACCGTGAAAAGGAACCATCTAGCAAGGATGAAATTATTGGTCTTGCTTCCATTGTTGTTCCTCCAACTGATCCGTTAGAACAATATTTGCTAGACCATGAAAACGATATGTTTATGAAGGAAAGGGAAGAAATAGATGAAGTGTTCCTTAAACAAGAACCTATGCTGAAACATAATCTTCCCGTTGAAATTCTTGGGGATCCCCCTCCACCCAAGGGTGATCCCGTGTTTGAACTCAAACCATTACATGATAATCTTAAGTATGCTTATCTTGATGAAAAAGAAATATATCCTGTTATTATTAGTGCTAACCTTTCAGAGAAAGAAGAAGAAAGATTATTGAAAACTCTGAAGAAGCACTGAGCTGCTATTGGATATACCCTGGATGATCTTAAGGGCATTAGTCCCACATTATGTCAACACAAAATTTCAGTGGAGAAAGATGCCAAACCAGTTAGAGATCCTCAAAGAAGACTAAATCCCAAAATGAAGGAAGTGGTAAGAAAGGAGATACTAAAACTCCTTGAGGCAGGTATTATTTATCCCGTTGCTGATAGTGAATGGGTAAGCCCTGTCCATTGTGTCCCTAAAAAGGGAGGTATTACCGTTGTTCCTAATGATAAAGATGAATTGATCCCGCAAAGAATTATTACAGGCTATAGGATGGTAATTGATTTCCGTAAGTTAAATAAAGCTACTAAGAAAGATCATTACCCTTTACCTTTTATTGATCAAATGCTAGAAAGGCTATCCAAACACACACATTTTTGCTTTCTAGATGGTTATTCTGGCTTCTCTCAGATACCTGTATCAGCGGGGGATCAATCTAAAACTACTTTTACTTGCCCTTTTGGTACTTTTGCTTATAGACGTATGCCTTTTGGTTTATGTAATGCACCTGCTACCTTTCAAAGATGCATGATGGCTATATTTTCTGATTTTTGTGAAAAGATTTGTGAGGTATTCATGGATGACTTCTCCGTCTATGGATCCTCTTTTGATGATTGTTTGAGCAACCTTGATCGAGTTTTGCAGAGATGCAAAGACACTAGTCTCGTCCTGAATTGGGAAAAGTGTCACTTTATGGTTAATGAAGGCATTGTCTTGGGGCACAAGATCTTCGAGAGAGGTATTGAAGTTGATAAAGCCAAAGTTGATGCTATTGAAAAGATGCCATGTCCCAAGGACATAAAAGGTATAAGAAGTTTCCTTGGTCATGCCGGTTTTTATAGGAGGTTCATTAAGGACTTTTCTAAAATCTCTAGGCCTCTGACTAACTTATTGCAAAAAGATATTCCTTTTGTCTTTGATGATGATTGTGTAGAAGCATTTGAAACACTTAAGAAAGCTTTGATCACTGCACCTATTGTTCAGCCACCTGATTGGAATTTGCCTTTTGAAATTATGTGCGATGCTAGTGATTATGCTGTAGGGGCTGTTTTAGGGCAAAGAGTCGATAAGAAATTGAATGTTATCCATTATGCTAGCAAGACTCTTGATACTGCCCAGAGAAATTATGCTACCACTGAAAAAGAATTCTTAGCAGTTGTGTTTGCATGTGATAAGTTTAGACCTTATATTGTTGATTCCAAAGTTACTATTCACACTGATCATGCTGCTATTAAATATCTTATGGAAAAGAAAGATGCTAAGCCTAGACTCATTAGATGGGTTCTCTTGCTCCAAGAATTTGACTTGCATATTGTTGATAGAAAAGGAGCTGAGAACCCCGTTGCAGACAACTTGTCTAGGCTAGAAAATGTTCTTGATGACCCACTGCCTATTAATGATAGCTTTCCTGATGAACAATTAGCGGTCGTCAATGCTTCTCGTACTGCTCCTTGGTATGCTGACTATGCTAATTACATTGTTGCTAAATATATACCGCCTAGTTTCACATACCAGCAAAAGAAAAAGTTCTTTTATGATTTAAGACATTACTTCTGGGATGATCCACACCTTTATAAAGAAGGAGTAGATGGTATTATTAGACGTTGTGTGCCTGAGCATGAACAGGAACAAATCCTACGCAAGTGTCACTCTGAATCCTATGGAGGACACCACGCTGGAGATAGAACTGCACACAAGGTACTACAATCTGGTTTTTATTGGCCTACTCTTTTCAAAGATGCTCGTAAGTTTGTCGTATCTTGTGATGAATGTCAAAGAATAGGTAACATCAGTAGACGTCAAGAAATGCCTATGAATTATTCTCTTGTTATTGAACCGTTTGATGTTTGGGGCTTTGATTATATGGGACCTTTTCCTGCCTCCAATGGTTATACACATATTTTAGTTGCTGTTGATTACGTTACTAAGTGGGTAGAAGCTATTCCAACTAGTAGTGCTGATCATAACACTTCTATTAAAATGCTTAAAGAAGTTATTTTTCCGAGGTTTGGAGTCCCTAGATATCTTATGACTGATGGTGGTTCACACTTTATTCATGGTGCTTTCCGTAAGATGCTTGCTAAGTATGATGTCAATCATAGAATTGCATCTCCTTATCACCCGCAGTCTAGTGGTCAAGTAGAGTTGAGCAATAGAGAGCTCAAATTAATTTTGCAAAAGACTGTGAATAGATCTAGAAAGAATTGGTCCAAAAAACTTGATGATGCATTATGGGCCTATAGAACTGCATACAAAAATCCTATGGGTATGTCTCCATATAAGATGGTTTATGGAAAAGCATGTCATTTACCTCTTGAACTTGAACATAAAGCATATTGGGCTATTAAAGAGCTTAATTATGACTTCAAACTTGCCGGTGAGAAAAGGTTATTTGATATTAGCTCACTTGATGAATGGAGAACCCAAGCATATGAGAATGCCAAGCTTTTCAAAGAAAAAGTCAAACGCTGGCATGATAAAAGGATACAAAAGCGTGAGTTTAACGTAGGAGATTATGTGTTATTATTCAACTCTCGTTTAAGATTTTTTGCAGGAAAACTTCTCTCAAAATGGGAAGGTCCCTATGTTATCGAAGAGGTCTATCGTTCTGGTGCTATAAAAATCAACAACTTTGAAGGCACAAATCCGAGGGTGGTAAACGGTCAAAGAATTAAACATTATATTTCAGGTAATCCTATCAATGTTGAAACTAATATTATTGAAACCATAACCCCTGAGGAATACATAAGAGACACTTTCCAGAATGTTCCAGACTCCGAAAAGGCATAGGTATGTGGTACGGTAAGTAAACCGACTCCAAAACAATTCTAATGGCAATTTTCATCAGTTTTGGATTATTTAAGGATTTTAGGAAGAAAGAAGTAGTCCGAAAGGGACAAGAGGCTCCCACGAGAGAGGAGGGCGCCCCCCCTTTAGGGCGCGCCCCCCTGTCTCGTGGGCACCTCGTGTGCCTCCCGGACTCTGTTTTCTTGTATCTTACGTATTTTGGTCGGTAAAAATTCATTATATATACTCCCGAAGGTTTTGACCACCGTATCACGCAAATATCCTCTGTTTTCGTTTCGAGCTGTTTCTATTGCAGAATAGAGCAAGATGTCTTCTCAGGAGTCAGTTGGGGAGAGCCGGGTGTCTCACCCAACGCCAGGTCCAGGAGCAAATATCGATGCCTATCACTTTGGACCATTAACGGAGGATGAGATGGAGGCTAATTTGAAAAGGATTGATGCCATGGAGGAAGATCAAGAAGTTACCTCTCGTCTCCAAGCAGAATTCACTATGGGGGAACTACCTAGCCTGGCTGTCCCTACTTTGGTCACTCCTTTCAACTCCAGATTTCTTTCTTATGAAAATATGAAAAGGAGTTTCACTTGTTCTCCAGAAGCTATGCAGCATCCTTGGGTAAAAGGAGCCTTGTCTGTCACGGGCAAGCTCCTAAAGAAAATATGGACCTCAAACAACAAGTCAATAAGCTCGAGGAGGAGAACCGTATCTTGAAGGGCATAATCGCCAAGAAGATCGTGACACCAACCGTGAAGGAGAAATAATCACATGGGTATGGACACTCCCCTTGGCAACTGCCAAGCTTGGGGGAGGTGCCCCGGTATCGTATCACCATCACACTCCTATCTTTACAGCTTTATTTAGTTCGATCCTTTTAGTAGTATCTTGATCTATTAGTTTGAAGTTTTGATATCAAGTAGTTTTGAGTTTTTCGTTGTGATCTCTTTATGTAAGCGAGTCCGTGTGCTATCTATAATAAAGATTAGTGTTGATTCAAGGGCTTTTCTTTGTTGCTATGATCTTGAGAAAGTAGAAAGAACAAAAGAGTTCATATTGATCTTATGGATAGTGATAACTTCACACATAGAAAGTATGAGGCATAAAAATTGTTGAGAGTTGATGAACGTAGCCTTGGTCATCATTGCAATTAATAGGAAGTAATAAGGAAAGAGGGGTTCACATATAAATATATTTTCTTGGACATCTTTTATGATTGTGAAGAACTCATTAAGTATGACATGCTAAAAGAGTTGGCGTTGGACAAGGAAGACAACGTAATGGTTTATGTTTTCCGACATCTCAGTTAAAGTATATTGTCATTGACCTTCAAACATGTTGAGCTTGCCTTTCCCCCTCATGCTAGCCAAATTCCTTGCACTAAGTAGAGATACTACTTGTGCTTCCAAATATCCTTAAACCCAGTTTTGCCATGAGAGTCCACCATATCTACCTATGGATTGAGTAAGATCCTTCAAGTAAGTTGTCATCGGTGCAAGCAATAAAAATTGCTCTCTAAATATGCATGACTTATTAGTGCAGAGAAAATAAGCTTTGTACGAACTTGTTGTGGAAGTAATAAAAGCGACGGATTGCATAATAAAGGTCCACATACAAGGGGCAATATAAAGTGACGTTCTTTTGCATTAAGATTTTGTGTATCCAACCCTAGAAGCGCATGACAACCTCTGCTTCCCTCTGCGAAGGGCCTATCTTTTACTTTATGTTTTTACTTTATGCTTGAGTCAAGGTGATCCTCACCTTTTCCTTTTTCATTTTATCCTTTGGCAAGCTCTTCGTGTTTGAAAGATCATGATATATATATCCAATTGGATGTAAGTTGGCATAGGCTATTATTGTTGGCATCACCTAAAGGTGAATACGTTGGGAGGCAACACAATAAGCCCCTATCTTTCTCAGTGTCCGGCTGAAACTCTATAACCTAAAGTATTGCGTGAGTGTTAACAATTATGGGAGACTACGAGATAGTTGAGTATATGAGCTTGCTGAAAAGCTCTATTGTTGACTCTTTCTGATGTTACGATAAATTGCAATTGCTTCAATGACTGAGAGTATAGTTTGTTAGTTCCCAATGAAGTTTTTGAACCATACTTGACATTGTGAATTGCTTATTACTTGAACATAGGAAATCATATGACAAAATCCATATATTTTGCTGTTATTAGAATGATCATGATGCCCTCATGTTCGCATTTTATTTTTATCAAGACCTCTATCTCTAAACATGCGGACATATTTCGGCTTCCGCTTGAGGACAAGCGAGGTCTAAGCTTGGGGGAGTTGATACGTCCATTTTGCATCATGCTTTTATATCAATATTTATCGCATTATGGGCTGCTAATACACATTATATCTCAATACTTATGGCTATTCTCTCTTATTTTACAAGGTTTACCATGAAGAGGGGGAATGCCGGCAGCTGGAATTCTGGCTGGAAAAGGAGCAAATGTTGGAAACCTATTCTGCACAACTCCAAAAGACATGAGGCTCCACGAAACAACTTTTTGGATTTATTAAGGAATTATGAGCAAAAGAAATAGGCCAGGGGGCCCACACCCTGTCCAGAAGACAGGGGGGCGCCCCCCAGGGCGCGCCCCCCTATCTCCTGGGCCCCCTGGTGGGCCCCCGGCGTCCATCTTCTGCTATGTGAAGGGTTTTGACCTGGAAAAAATCATGGGCAAGCTTACGGGACGAAACTGCGCCGCCACGAGGCGGAACCTTGGCAGAATCAATCTAGGGCTCTGGCAGAGCGGTTCTGTCGGGGACACTTCCCTCCGGGAGGGGAAATCATCATCAACGTCATCACCAACGATACTCTCATCGGGACGGGGTCAATCTCCATCAACATCTTCACCAGCACCATCTCATCTCAAACCCTAGTTCATCTCTTGTATCCAATCTTGTATCAAAACCACAAATTGGTACCTGTGGGTTGCTAGTAGTGTTGATTACTCCTTGTAGTTGATACTAATTTGTTTACTTGGTGGAAGATCATATGTTCAGATCCTTCATGCATATTATTACACCACTGATTATGAACATGAATATGGTTTGTGAGTAGTTATGTTTGTTCCTGAGGACATGGGTGAAGTCTTGTTATTAGTAGTCATGTGAATTTGGTATTCGTTCGATATTTTGATGAGATGTATGTTGTCTCTCCTCTAGTGGTGTTATGTGAACGTCGACTACATGACACTTCACCATTATTTGGGCCTAGAGGAAGGCATAGGGAAGTAATAAGTAGATGATGGGTTGCTAGAGTGACAGAAGTTTAAACCCTAGTTTATGCGTTGATTCGTTAGGGGTTGATATGGACCCATATGTTTAATGGTGTGGTTAGGTTTACCTTAATACTTATTTTTTGTAGTTGCGGACGCTTGCAATAGGGGTTAATCATAAGTGGGATGCTTGTCCATGTTAGGGCAGTACCCAAGTGCCGGTCCACCCACATATCAAATTATCAAAGTACCGAGCGCGAATCATATGAGCGTGATGAAAACTAGCTTGACGATAATTCTCAATGTGTCCTCGGGAGCTCCTTCCTCATTATTAGAATTTGTCCAGGCTTATCCTTTGCTACATAAAGGATTGGGCCACCTTGCTGCACTTTATTTACTTTATTTACTTTTTGCTCGTTACTATTTATCTTATCACAAAACTATCTATTACCTACTATTTCAGTGCTTGCAGAGAAAACCTTACTGAAAACCGCTTATCATTTCCTTCTGCTCCTTGTTGGGTTCGACACTCTTACTTATCGAAAGGACTACGATAGGTCCCCTACACTTGTGGGTCATCATCCATCAATGGTCAACCAGACGATGTGCGAGCCTCCATGCCCGTTGAGCACCATGTTGGCATGGAACAAAGAAGCGCTGCCCGATGCCAGGAACCACCATGGTTCCGAGCCGCAACCATACATCAGGCACGTCGACGCGCACCATGCGCGCTGATTTGTGCCCTCCGGGGACCAGATTTATCATGCACGCAATACGTATCCACGCCTCAACGTGACCAAGCCGCCTCGCGCCGCCCAAGCGCTCCTTGGAGGATGGGGAGAAGAGCCGCGCCGCCGCCGACGCATGTGCATGATTTTTTCCAGCATCGGCCTCCGTTGACAGAGAGGGACGTGAGAGGCGAGGTGGGGGCTGATGGCAGTGCCGCCTAGGGTTGCGCCCGTGCCGCTCGCAGGAGTAGCACGGGTTTCATGTTCGCAACTAGCTAGTGGTAGGCATAATTGAAGGCAGTAACCTAGGAGTTTTTAGAATATGCCTAAGTTTTAGTCATGTCAACACTCACTGCAATAGCCCTCGACCAGCTTCTGATGTCAATGTTTTGACATTGACTTATTAAGCTTCAAATAGTTATCTTTTCCCATGTGAAAGTAGTCAAAAACCACTTTGGTTTGAGCATAGTAGAGTCATACTACACACGTGTCGTTCCCTAAGGAGGGTGTATGCGAGCAAACTCTTGCATTGTTTCCAGAGAGGGTGCATGGGAGCAAATAGCATGTGTGCCCCACGGGGATTGCCACTTGTAACCATTTTTAGATTCGCGTGTGGAATCAGGTGCGCTAGGGAGCTTTCTTTAGCAAAACTACTCTCGGGAAACGTCATTTCTGAAAAATGTACGTCTCATACCCCTTCGCTTGTGCCTCTCGCAACAAGGCGACTAGGGATTGCTCGCCTCCTGCTGGCGGTGGCGCAGGTCTGCTTCCTCTCTATGGCCTTAGGCCATGGAAGGGGGTTGACCCTAGCCCTTACTAGAGGAAGGGTTTCTCCTCCTATTTTAGGTGTATTTTGTGTCTCTTTAGGGTTTTAATCCAGCTCGGGAAGGCGAGACAACGATAGTTCACTGAAGATGGGATAAAGTTCCTCGTGCCTATCTCCCATCCCGATGGTGCTTTTAGCGTCGTCGGAGGGCGTGTGGAGGTTTGTTTCTGGCAAATCTCGCAAGATTCTGCCGGAGTTTGTCTTTGGTGGATCTGCTTGCACCCGGTCTTTGGCCGTCTGCGTTTGTGTGTCTACAGGTTGGATCCTTTCAATCTACGCTTCTCTTCATCAAAGATACTTGTTATTCTGGTGCGCTGATCCTATGGTGCCGCCTTAGCACAATGATTTCTCGACAGTCTAAATAATAAGGTTTGCCCGGCTCCGATAAGGGAGGGACGATGACGTCGGCACGCTTTCAGCTGACTCCGGTGCTTGTAGTTGTCATTAGGTGGTCTACGGACCTGGATGTTATGTTTTTGCAACTCGTGTTTTTTATGACTATTGATGAATAGATCGAATGTTGAGAGAAAAAACTATCAGATCTCCCTCTGTCCCATAATATAACTAGTGTAAAAAATGTATTAAGATTTTCGTATATTAACACTATAAACTCGGGGGACAATTCAGAGAGGTGACTTGCTTCTGCAACTCTCTCTTTCTTCCCTCTCCACCTAAATCTATGCCGTATGTCATGCAAACGGAAAATCTGTGCAGAATCAGGTAAACCGTACGTAGAACTAGCGAGTAACCGAACCTTTTTCTTACCGACCAATGTAACCGCTCCTTCTTTGCTTGCGAAGAAGACGGGTTCGACCGCGCGTGCCTTTGATCTGGTCCTTATAATTAACACAGTAGCCCAGTATGCACGCAGTTGGTACCTTGACCGCCTAGTGACCTAGTCTTCCGCCCACCCCCTATCTAATCCGTAGTTTAATTCATTAATTAGAACCCTCAGCACTGCCATTCGCACGCGGCTCTATCCTCTACTCAGCCTCCCGGCCCGGCCTATATATATGCACCTCGTGCGGCCGTGCTGGTACAATACTCCTACACCTTGTGCTAGCTAGTAGCTCTCGTTCTGCTGTTCATCGTCGAGCTGATTGGCGTGCTCCTGTTGACATCGGCCCGATACACCGGCAATGGACGGCCAGGATGAATTCTCCGGCGACTTCATGGTGCTGCGGCCGGACAAGGGCGGCGTCCGCAGCCTCCTCCACCTGCTGCGTTCCAGCGACGTCAGCGAGAGCGACGCCGTCGACTGCGCCGCTGGGGGTAAGGAGGTCGCAGACCGGTGGATCATCTTTGTCTCCATCGTCGCGCAGATGCTGCTGCTGTGGGTGAAGACGCCCTTGGCCAAGCTCGGGAGCGCCGTCGAGTACTGGATGAACCTCATCACGGACAACGGTGGCGGCGTGCTCAAGCTTATCAGAAACGCCATGCAAGGTAATATAACCGATGGTATTTAGCATTCAGAATTATCGGTTGTATGTGTATGATCAATTTTCGTTAACATCTTTTGAAAATTGTGACTACAGAAAAAAAATATGTTCCTGCACGCAAGGCTTCCATCTTATTAACTATCTTGCATATGAAAGTGGGACATCAGTCATGCATCCACGGCGAAACAGACAGGGCTCCTAGCTAGTAGTCGTGAAGAAAATGGGAGAAAACATTATAACCAAGTATAACCAACACCAACCATAAAATAGGGGGGAGAAAGGTTGAAATAGAATAGAAATTTGAAAAAAACTTGTGCAACTTATATGTAACTATCCCCTTCAAAGCATATGAACAGAAACTGCAATTGCTTTATCTTTAACGTACACGGGGTGGGTGTCCAATCAGTAAGCACTAAGTACTCGCAATATCAAATAGAGATGGGAGATCAGCAAGCGCCAAGCGCTTGGTTGTTCTTGCTAGGAAACAGGAGTTTACTGATTAAGTAGACGTGTAGATGATTAATTATTCATTGCCACATTATTGCAGAGGTCATAAAATATGCTTTGGATAGCAGCCTTCGCAGTTTAATCCTAGTCTACATAGCAGGATAATAAGAAACATGAGATTATCCAATGTATATATCCACTTGTACTCTGGTCAGAACTTAGAATTCATCACCCGCAAAAAATAAAATAAAAAGAACTTAGAATTCATAACAACTCTCAAGATAAGGGCAATGTCGGTTTCATATGCTAAACAACATGTTAACTTGTTAAGGTGGTTGTCCTGATGCGCTAAGCAACAAATTAAGTTGCATACTGCCATTAGCTTGACCGCTTTCCTGTTGGAGGCCCCACTGACACTCTAATCATCCCTGTGATGCACGCCTTATCATTACTGAATAGCTTTGTTTTACTCCCTCCGTTACTAAATATTTGTTTTTCTAAAGATTTCAAATGGACGGACACATATGGATGTATTTAGACATATTTTAGAGTGTAGATCACTCATTTTGCTCCGTATGTACTCACTTGTTGAAATCTTCAGAAAGACAAATATTTAGGAATGGAGGGAGTAGTTTACAAACAAAAGTTCCCCGCCAAAAAAAACACGCACACGTCTTTGCCTAAATAAAACCCATGTCAACAACCACAAGTTCATCAAATGAAAACGAGCAAGGTTGCCGAAATGGTCATACACGTTTTTAGCATTCTCGTTTCCTTTTTCTCCTCTGAAATGATTCGGCACGGTTGCACCAAAATCTTCAACGTTCCCCTTCCTTTTATTTGGAGTGACGTGGAAAACACGCCTAGGTTTTGAAAGTCAAACATCATCCATAGAAATTCTGAAGAGTTCTCAGGAAACTGCATTGCAGAATTTGACAGTTTTGTCGCACGCATGTTGCCTGTTTTGCTTTCAAGTACTACAACAACAATGGCGTTCCGATAATTCCTAGCTAACTTGCAGGCAAGTTACGAGTTCCGGACAGAGAATCCCCCAACTATCGATCGCTCATCGGACTTATCGACATGAGAATCGAATTGGACAAGAAGATCAAGGCTGAGAATGGCGGTTACCTCGCTGCTCTGGGCATCATGGCCTCCAAGATAGCGTACGAGAACGAGCACGTCATCAAGAACGTCGTCGAAAACCACTGGCACATGAAGTTCCTCGAGTTCTTCAATTGCTGGAACGGTAAGATTTTAGGGCACGCGAAACATGAAGCATGCATATAGTAGTATGGCAACACACATTTGGCTAACGTCCAACGAACATGTGTTCTTTGCTTCCTGGCAGAATTCCGAGGTGATCACACGACCCAGGCCTTCATGTTCGCCGACAAGCCGGCCGACGCCGACCTTCTCGTGGTGGCGTTCCGGGGAACACAACCGTTTGACGCGGAAGACTGGTGCACGGACGTGGACATCTCCTGGTATGAGATCCCCGGGGTGGGCAAGGTCCACGGCGGCTTCATGAAGGCCCTCGGGCTGCAAAGGAATGCCGCCGGCTGGCCGGCGGAGATTGAGGCGACCAAGGACCGGCTGTTCGCCTACTACGCCGTCCGCGACGCGCTCAAGAAATCCCTAGCAGCCAACCCGCGCGCCCAGTTCGCGGTGACCGGCCACAGCCTGGGGGGCGCGCTCGCCGTGCTGTTCCCGGCCATCCTCGCCCTGCACGGTGAGCACGACCTGCTGGCAAGGCTCCACGGCGTGTACACGTACGGGCAGCCGCGCGTCGGGGACGCGCGGCTCGGGGAGTTCGTGGAGCGGCAGCTCGACACGCCGGCCGCGAGGGGGAGGTACTTCCGGTTCGTCTACTGCAACGACATCGTGCCGAGGGTGCCGTTCGACGGCCTCTTCAAGCACTTCGGCCGGTGCATCTACTTCGACGGCTACTACAGGGCGCGGGCCATGGAGGAGGAGCCCAACAAGAACTACTTCTCGCTCGCGTTCGTGGTGTCCAAGTACGTGAACGCGGCGTGGGAGCTCGCCCGGGGGCTCGTCATCGGGCACGTGGACGGGGCAGAGTACGTGGAGGGGTGGACGATGAGGGTCGCCCGGGCGGTCGGGCTGATCATCCCAGGCCTGCCGGCCCACGCGCCGCAGGACTACGTGAACGCCACCAGGCTCGGAGCCGCGTCGCTCGACCTGCTTCTCCGTGACCATTAATTGGTCAGGGCATGTACAATGGTTCTAGGAATGCAAGTGCAAGTCCTACGTGTTTTGAAGGCTATGTACGCATGCAATCTTAGCACGAGGTGACTGTCTTGGATGTTGAGAGTTGGATGCTAGCTTGATGTTTTGACGAGGATTTTTTCTGCTAGACCTATTGTCCCCTAGTGTTAAAACTAGGTTTTGCTGTCCTCCGGCGGCTACAGCTGTCTAAGAGTTTTTTGTTCATCGTACGTCGTCGTCTCCAGCGACCGGACGCAATGAAGCTAATCAGTTGGAACTGCCGTGGAATGCTTTCGCCCACGGCAATTCGAGAGCTCTTGGATCTTCAAGGGCGTGTGAAAGCGGATGTGATTTTCTTGTCTGAATCCCATCTGAATACAACTAAGGCAACTGAGCTAAGGGTGAAGCTAGGTTTTGATCGGTTTCATATTGTTGATAGTGATGGACGATCAGGAGGTCTTGCACTTTTTTACAATCTTTCTAATGAAGTGGTGTTAAATTATGCGTCGCCTAATTTCATTGATGGTTTTGTCATGGATGGGATCAACGTGTCATGGCGGCTGACTGGTTTTTATGGAGAGCCAAACTGGGACATGAAACACTTGTTATGGACGAATATGAGAACCCTTCATCATAACTCAACAGGGCCATGGATGATCTTTGGAGATTTTAATGAGATACTAGTTGCTAGCGAGAAGGAGGGTGGAAACATCAGACCGCAACAATATATGCAGAATTTTCGAGACTGTGTGGATGATTGTGGTTTACAAGAAATCATGTCTATAGGGGACCCTTTTACTTGGAGTAGAGGTGTGATCAGAGAAAGGCTGGATAGAGCCTTATGCAACGAGAAGTGGGCTGATATTTTTCCTTATGCAGCGGTTATCCATGAACACCATGTGCATTCAGACCATAGACCAATACTGCTAGATACAGAATATTATTCCGCAGTTATGGGACAGAAGCAAAGAGGTGAAAGAAGGTTTGAAGCAAGATGGTTGAGTGAATCTACAGTTGATGAAATTGTTAAAAGCGCTTGGGAAAGAGCAAAGCTGGCAGGGATCGGTCCTTCGCTTGCGTCCAGAACCAAGTTAGTTAAGGATGACATGTTCATTTGGGACCGTGATACACTCAAAGGTCCGAAGAAGAGAATTAATAAGTTGAAGAAAGAGCTAGAGAAGTTGAGAAGATGTACACTGACAGAAGAAGTAAGACAGAAAATCAAGGAGGCACAAGTCCTAATAGAAAACCTATTGGATCAGGAGGAGCTAGTGTGGCTGCAACGTGGACGAGCCAACTGGCTACTACATGGTGACAGAAATACATCTTATTTCCACAAAGCAGCTACAACCCGTAAGAAAAGGAATTGTATCCGAAGATTGCTTGACGATACAGGTGTTTGGAGGGAGGAGTTGGATGATATAAATAGTATAATTACGAGTTATTTCAAAGAGCTTTTTACATCCCAGGTGACCGTACCCGATATTAATGTTTTGAGTAAAGTCCAGAGGCGAGTTTCGGAAGCAATGAATACGACCCTGATGGCGCCATACACGGCCGAGGAGGTACGGAAGACTCTCTTTTCCATTGGAGATTTCAAGGCACCAGGACCAGATGGCCTTCACGCGGTCTTTTATAAACGGTTCTGGTCTATGTTGGGTGACGACTTGGTCATGGAAGTTCTGAATGCGATCAATTCCTGGGTTATGCCACAAGGGTGGAATGACACTACTATTGTCATGATCCCAAAAGTAAATTCCCCGGAGAAAGTTACTCAATTCAGACCGATCAGTTTATGCAATGTGGTATACAAGGTAATTTCTAAGATGATAGCTGCGAGACTCAGGGTGTTACTCCCAGAGATCATTAGCCCTACCCAAAGTGCCTTTGTTCCTGGTCGACTCATTACGGATAATGTGCTAATAGCTTATGATAGTTTACATGCAATAAAAGAAAAAAAGGTGGGAAAAGACGGTTGGTGTGCGGTGAAACTTGATATGCATAAAGCCTATGACAGAGTTGAGTGGGTTTTCCTGGAAGCAATGTTGTTGAAGCTGGGATTCCATGAGGACTGGGTTAAGATGATAATGTTGTGTGTGTCTTCTGTTGAATATAAGGTGAGATATAACTCAATGGAGACGAAATATTTCAAACCCTCCAAAGGTCTTCGACAGGGTGACCCACTCTCCCCGTATCTGTTTCTCCTGTGTACGGAGGGTTTGACAGCCCTACTTTCTCATGCGGAACAGAGTGGAGACTTAATGGGGGTCAAAGTCTGTAGAGATGCACCTGCGGTAACAAATCTACTCTTTGTTGATGATTCATTAATTTTGATGAAAGCAAATATTCAGAATTCAATGTGCTTGAGATCAATTCTGGATTTATATTGTGCTGCATCCGGGCAACTTGTTAGTGTTGACAAATCAAGTATATTTTTTAGCCCCGGCACCGAGGTAAATATGAAGGCTCAGATTTGCTCTTGTCTGAATATCATGACCGAGGCCTTAAATGACAAGTATCTGGGATTGCTTGCTACTCTTGGACTTGATAAAAGTGACAGTTTTCAATATTTAATAGATCGGTTAATTATGAAGCTTATGGGGTGGAAGGAGAAGTGCCTCTCTTCAAGGGAAAGAAGTTCTTATTAAGTCTGTTGCTCAAGCAATACCAACTTATGTGATGTCGGTCTTTCAAATCCTAAGAAAATTTGTAAAGGAATCACAGATGCGATATCTCATTTTTGGTGGGGTGATGACGCAACTCATAAGAGGATGCACTGGTTTGCATGATGGAAGATGTGTATTCCCAAGAAAGAAGGGGGTATGGGCTTCGGAGATATTCACTGCTTTAATCTTGCACTTCTGGCAAAACAGGCATGGCGCCTTATTGACAACCCGGACTCTTTGTGTGCGTTGATCCTTAAGGCGAAATATTTTCCTAATGGAGATCTCATGAAAGCAACTTTAAAAAGAAGGCTTCATATACATGGCAGAGTATTATGGCCGGAGTTGATACGCTCAGACGTGGGTATATTTGGAGACTTGGTGATGGTGAGAAAATTAGCATATGGGATGATCCCTGGATACCTCATAGCCCAACAAGAAAGGTGATTTCACCAAGGGGTAACAATCTTTTTTCTAAAGTTTCTGACCTCATTGATCCAGTGACAGGGAGTTGGGATGAGCAGCTGGTTAACCAAACGTTCTGGCAAGTGGATGTTCGAAGGATTTTGGCCATTCCACTACCATTACATGAGATGACAGATTTCCTGGCATGGAACATGACAAAGTCAGGGACTTCCACGGTGCGATCTGCATACCATGCAGAATGGGAATTTCAATTTGGGCACAAGTTGGAATCAACGGCTGGAGCTTCAAACCCATCTTATACATGGGACTCGGTATGGAACTTAGTCTGCCCAGCAAAGATAAAAATATTTATGTGGCGCACGCTCCAGAGTGCTATTCCCTGTCGATCTATCCTGGCTAATAAGCACTTCAAAATAAATCTGAGTTGCCCAGCCTGTAACCAGGGGCCTGATGACATAAGACATATGTTGTTCGAATGCAAATTGGCAATGGACATGTGGAAGATGCTCGGTCTTGAGCTTGTTATCAAACAGGCACTGAAAGTTGACAAGGCAGGTGAGCTTGTGTTGGCACATCTTCTGTGCCTTCCAGAACAACAAATCAAAGTGTTGGGCTTGCCGAAGTTCAGAGAAACGATGGCAACGACGGCTTGGTATTTGTGGTATGAAAGGCAAAAATTGACACATGACGAAGAAACTCAAAGCGCATATCAAATCAATATGTCAGTGAGAGGCTTAGTAGCAAATTATACCATCTCTTACAGCCCAAAGGCTCACGTCTGTTCAGATGCTTGGTTGAAACCAAATTATGGTTACGTGAAATTAAATGTTGACGCGGGATTCGATAGTGACACACTCGCAGCAACATTTGGAGCAGTTATCCGGGACCATAGGGGGAATTTATAGCGGCTGCTAATGAAAAGATGGACATTTGCTTCGACTCGATCTTGCTAATACCGTCGGATGTAGTAAGATTGAAGTGAATTCGGATAGCGTGGAGGTGGTGAATGCGTTGAGCCAAGGCTACTCTTCTTCAGTCGCTTCATCCATTATAGACGACTGTTATTTCATGTCATTAGGTTTTTCCCATGTCATTTATGATCATTGTAATAGGGAACGTAATCGAGTAGCTCATGAACTAGCAAAGTTAGCTAGGTTTTCTTCTCCGAGGGTTTGGATGGATAACGCCCCTGATGAGGTTATCCCTTTACTTGTAAACGATGCTACTTTACTTATGAATGAATAAAGGAGAAGAAGTTTATCAAAAAAGGAATGCCACGTACGATAAATGATAAGGTGGAGGAGAGAGAAATCTTCAGAAAAGGCTTGTCTTCTCTTATTTAAGAGAAGATAAGAGATAATCTCTTAGGGTTTGTAAAATGGTTGATAAGATAGTCTTATTTTAAGTCTTGCATGTAATTTAGAGACAAAAAAACATGTCTATGATGGGTCATCTCTTAGCCTTATCTTTATTACGACATGGTGAGACATCTAAGAGATCATCTCTTGTCTTCTCTTAAATAAGAAAAGACAAGATTTCTCTCTTCTCCACCTCGTCATTTATTCTATATGGCATTCCTAAGATAAAACCATTGTAAATGTCCTTAGCACAATATGTCTCGCCATATTTTTAGGAATATCTAGTTTTTTTTAGAAAAGGAGGAAGACCCCCGGCCTTTGCATCTGGATGATGCATACAACCATTTTATTAATTATTTACACACGACCTTACAAAGTCATACAATAGTAAGACGAAAGTCACCGTCTAAGCAACATCTGTCGCTACTCCTATCCAGTTGATGAAGGGGCGCTGATAGTCTAGGCCTAATACCAAACAGACCTCGCAGCCAAACCTAACATCTAAGACTTGAGGTCCCAACCAGGACGCCTGCTGGGTATGGGCACCCACCAGTCCGGCGTGCTCCTCAACCAGGACGCTTGCTGGGTATAAGGCCGCCGCAGCCACCTGCGACCAATCCATCTTCAAAGTTGTACTACTGCATCTACCTTGTCGGGTCTAGCTGCCGCCGACGTCACCATGATGCCAGACAGTGTCACCCTCCTGCGTGAGTCCATCTCCGTTCATCGGGCGCCGAGTCTCCATTGCGCCACGCCGCCGAGATCTGCCATCATCAGTGGGCAAGATGAAACACCGCTCCTCCTCTTGTCGCCTCCAACCAACACTTGCTCCAAAACAATGCCCCCAGGAGGGAGAACGACACCGAAGTCACCATCATCGTTCGATCTGGTAGACCCAGATCTAGGGTTTCCCCCAAAACTTCCCAATCAGGTTGACGTGACCTGCAACGACGATGCCTCGAGAAGGGAATGACGTCAGAGGCGCCGTCATCGTCCGCCAAGAGCGCAGTCAGGCGCGATTTTCACCGGAAGCCATGTCTTCCCGACCTCGCGGCTGGCTGGAACCGAGCGGAACCTCGTCACGAAGACGTACGTCGTCGTAGGTACTCCGACAGAGATCCGGCATCTCCTCACCGGCCCCTCCACGCGTCGCCGGTCGGCGGAAGGACTTCCTACGGCGGATCCGATCAGGGCGTTGGATCCGCAGTCACCGCCGTCACCATCCCGACCAGAACAGCCCACCCCACTGGATGAGGCGTTGCCACCGCCGCCGTCCATTCAGGGAAGCCACTCCGCCAGCTATGGTGCTTGCCGCATGGCCTGGGGTCGCCGCCCCAGCCACCACCTCCTGATCGCACGAGAGGAGCCGCCCCTGCCACCTCAGATGAGATCCATCGCGTCCACCCGCCCATGTGCCTTCGGCACCGGGCCCGCCGCCACCGCGGCCCACGCCGGTGGTAGCGGTAGCAGAAAGAGGCGCTAGAGGGTGTTGGCGGAGCTAGGGATTCGGGGCACCTGGCGTCTCCCAGTGGCAGGCGACACGAGGGGGAGGGCAGGAATATCTAGTTATTGAAGACAAGATTAAAAAATGACCCATTGTAGACATGTTTTTTTGTCATCTCTAAAATAATGGAAGACTTAAGATACAACTATCTTATCAACCATTGTACATTACTAGTCGTAGTTGAGAGATCCATGGAAATTGGTCACATATCAGCGGGTGTTGATGTTTGGTTTGGTTCGACTATT
The DNA here is from genome assembly GCF_018294505.1 of Triticum aestivum. Taxonomy (NCBI): domain Eukaryota; kingdom Viridiplantae; phylum Streptophyta; class Magnoliopsida; order Poales; family Poaceae; genus Triticum; species Triticum aestivum. Next base: position 87,223,677 of record NC_057813.1, read on the forward strand.
TCCATGATTCTTGCATTCTTCGTGGCACTGTGCCACCGTAAGTGTTAACTGATTTTATAGACCAGTGGATTTCTTTATTATTATTACCATTTGGTCCAAGAAAAGGAATTCAATGATGATTCAATGGCGCCCAGCCAAGTGTATCATAATTAAGAGAAAAAACAAGAAGAAAGAGAATTTATATTAATCAAGTGGCGGCCAAGTCTACCATACAAACATCATAAATCTCATCAGGTCTTGAACGGAGCCACACCGCAGTGCGTTTCTCAGTTTTGCCAAAGTTTGCTAAATAATGACTAAATGGATAGCTTGACTAAGACTTCTCTACCCTCCTGAAGGAGTGATTTTCTTTCTTTGACCATCATCGTATGCGTCGATCTGTCCTTATCCATGCCCGTGATCATCTTAACCACATCCATGCAATCAGTATAAAAAATCACGGACCTAAAAAAGGAAAACAGAAAAATCCAAGAAAAAGAAGAAGAAAACACCGATGGGTGCAGGCCGGCCTAGATGAAAGCAGAGCTCAAGAAGGAAAAGAGAGATCCAAGTTCTTCTGGATTACGAAGCCATCCATTGGGTAAGCGCCGGGTTCGTGTTGAATACTAGGGCACGACCTTCTTATGGGGAAAAGAGCCGGTTTTCCATGTTTTTTTTTCAGGTTTCTGTTTTTCCCCTTTGTTTTCATCGGCTTTTGTTCGTTTCGTTCTCCATTTTTTTGGGTCTTTTCCTTTTCTTTATTTTTCTTTAGTTTTCCTTTATTACTTTTCCTGGTTCTAATTGTTTTTTTCTTTATTTTACATCGGTTTAGTTTGTCTCTTTTCCATTTTTCTTCTTTTCTCCTGGGTTTCACTGGTTTTCTATACACATTTATGGTATATATAATACATTATTTTCATACATACTTAACATTTTTTAAATTCTCGATTAACATTTTCCAAATATCTGATTAACATTTTTTCTATACAGATTTAATTTTTTTTTGAAATGCTTGATTAATATTTTTTAAACACAAGTTTAAGATTTTTTTGAATGCATGGTCAACAATTTTTCTATACCCATTTGAATACAAATTTAACAATCTTTTAAACACATGTTCAACATTTTTTTATACACATTTAACATTTTTTCAATACAAATTTAACTTTTTTTAAATACAAACTTATGCTTGATTGACATTTTTATATACATGATCAATTTTTTTCATCATTTTCTAATACATGGTCAACATATTTTATATGCACCTTTAACATTTTCCAAATGCTTGATTATAATTTTCAAATACTTGATCATTTTTTAAAACAGGGTCAACCGTTTTTTCTATATACATTTAACATTTTTTAAATGCTTGATTAACATTTTTCAAATACTATGTTTGATTAATTTTTTAAAATACAATGTTTGATCAAACTTTTTTCTCACACATTGTATTTTTTAATACATTTTTCCTGTACGTGATAAATAATTGGGCCTTGTCCCTTCGGAAACTGCTGGGAACGGCACATACACACGGCTGATCTGGTCGTGACAGATGAGCACTAGTGGTTGGCGCCAATAGGAAAAGAAGTGCACGTTCATATAATAAAAAAAAGATTTAAATAGATGAGTTGTGGCGTGGGGAAAGACGTTCCACGCAGACGTTGCCAAAAGCCGTTCTATTTTGCAACAATTTGGTCGCGAAAGTAGCACGGAGTTACATAGATAATGACCACGCCTTTTTTAGTACCAGTAGAAAATGTTGGAGCGAGTCTCGCAACACTTTGCTGATAGAGACCGGGCCGGCCACTGGACGCGCATGTGTTTCATCTTCTTGGCTAATCATACGCGAAAAGCGGGCATCACGCATAATGAAACAAGCACATGGCGCGCGCGCAGGCTGAGTGCCATTCTAAACTCTGGTTCAGTACGGTCCATGGTTTTTAAGTACGCTACACACAACCCTCAAAAAAAAAGTACGCTACACACACTTGCTCGTCAACGACATACACACCAGAAATGTTGCACAAAGACACCATACCTAAAGCTCGAGTCCAACCGGTGGCATAGCAGGGGCAATATATGGTCAACATTCTGGTAAACTTTTCTTTTGTGGTTATATTCGACAACAACGTGCGTGTTCAACAGTGTTTATCGAGTCGAGTTGTCTTCCAAATATTGGTCTATATCTATTTCTGAGGGGATATTGGTCCATGTCGAATTCGTGGTGCTCTAAATTTTTTTCTGCAGGTCAAAACTTATATTACTCAATCATCAACCGTACAATCCATCTTACATAATCCAACAATTTCTGGGAGGCCAGAGCCTAGCCAGACTACAGTTCTACCTTCCGATATAGCAAACTTAGATAAAAAAAATCTGCAATTAATTTTTTTCAACCGATATGAGCAATACGAGCTATACAAAAGGACTTTAGATACTTGATTTTCACCACCAAAGACGCATAGACAGACCTATCTGTGCCAATATCATTCAACATGTTCACCGCTGATAGTGACTCCAATTCGATATGAATGGGAAGCTCCGTTTGCTGAATAGCGAGAGATAGACCCTCCATACATGCGCATAGTTCTGCTTCAAGGGCGTCCCGGCAAGAGAAAAGTGTCATGCAAGATGAGTAAATTATGTTGCCAAGATTATCATGGAGAACCATGCACTAGTAGAAAACAGGGCATTTGTCCCGGTTGGTGAGGGCCTTTTGTCCCGGTTCTTGAACCGGGACTAAAGGGTCGTTACTAATGCCTCCCCCTTTAGTCCCGGTTCTTACACGAACCGGGACAGATGGGCATTCACGTGGCCACTGCAAGCATCCCAGGCAAGGGGGCCTTTGGTCCCGGTTGGTGACATGAACCGGGACCAAAAGGCTTCCACGTGTCAGCAGCTGACTGGAGTTGAGGTTTTTTTTTTAAATGGCTAGTTTAGGGGTTTTGGGGGTTAATTTTAGGTTGTTATTAGCTAGTTAATAGAGAGAAGTGTCCTCTTTTATATCTTCGTCATTGGTTTACCAACGCTACTGCTATATTCATTTCACCCGCTGATATATAATAACTCATGCATGCTCGCATCATACATCATCATATATAATAACAAGTCCTACTAATCATGCATCATCATACAACTTATACTCGTTATTAATAACAAGTCATGCGATCATCATCCTCATAGTCATCGAACCCAACCCTACATAATTGTTCTTAGCACATGATCATCAGTATCAGGTAGGACCTAAACACCCTTAAGGTAAAATAGCATAAAACAATATAGACCCTGACTCTCCATTATGAAGAATGGAGATCATCGTATCTCCAATTCTTGCGCTTCACATCATTTTGCTTCCAAGAAGCTCCTTACGACTGTCCATACATTTTTTCCATTCTTTGATTGGCATGTCTCCACTTCTTTTAGAAATCCAGTATGGACAATTGAGATTCGTAGGACGACCTGGTTGTATGTTCAAAACATCAAGGAGACCGTGCGTATACATCAGATGAGGCACACAATCATTCAGGATTATCTGTTGAAAAACATAGTAATAACTTCGTAGTTAGCAATGATGTACTAGTTTTAGAAGTATTTAAAAAGATGCAGGGATGTCGTAATAGTAAAAAATCTTACCAGGGTATCTCCATGGTTGTTACCGTAGTTCAACACGTGCACTAGTGGCACGTATTGACCATAATGTTGAGGAGTTCGATTGTAAACATTGTAATTCTCAAGATCAGTACAAAATGCGACCAGATAATTTTTCTCCTTATAAGTTAATTCGGAGCCATCGGTGTAGTGAGTTTTGTCTACCATCTTCCCCACATTCTTTGAAGAATGAAAATAAGCTGTCAATGGAAATAAGCTGTCAACTATTTTGAAATAAACAATATAAATTACTTAATAACTATGTTAAGCTCACATGGGGGAAGAATTAGGGGTGTATCCACAAGGACCCAAATGTCCATATTGTCTTGTTGGATTGTAGGATCACCAAGATCCATGGTGACAAGCATACCCTTATCAAAACCATACATCTTGCAAAGTGCTTCCCAATTTTTGCAACCAAAATGGGTTACACTCTTAGCATTGTACAACTTTACTTTAAAATTCACACCATGATGGGTTCTTAGGAGAACTTTTTTGGTTTCCATACTTTCATGGTCTTCAAAACTCATACTCTCCAAGACATAGCGTCTTGCATAGCATGGGATAAGCTAGTCGAATTGGAAAAGATGAAAAATACACGTTAAAATAGTTGAAGTCGTGCTTAATTACGAAAAAAATTATTGTCGTCGTTGCGTACCGTATGAACATCGAAGGTCTCCTCGAGCTAAATGCTGAAGCGCCGATCTTCGTCCAGCTCAATGAACCTGTCGCACATACCTCGATCGTCGTGGCACCAGTCGCACTCCCTCGGGCGGTTTTCGTCGTCCGAGTACGACATTTCCGGCCTAAGTTCATAATCCAAATATTAAACTTGTACAATTAAATATATGTACTAAAAAACCTAAATTAGATAATTATTATCAATCACGGGTTGACTATCGATGATGGTACGTAGCTCCTCTTTTCATTACCGAGTGCATTATTACACCAAATTATCTAGCACATGGGAATGAACGAGAAGCTACCCCCACGACGGCGTGGATGATGGAGGGGGCTCCTAGATTTCTGCATAGAGTGCTCTTCAATTTTAGCATTCGAAGTAGGAGTACTTTTCCAATATGAGCATTCAATAAGCAAAACCAAATCGTAAAATAAAGTAGTATTCAAACTAGCATGCATTCAATTATAACCAAAAGTACACCATCTCTTGTGTCCATACATTGTCGAATATTATCACTAATACTCCTCGAATACTATCATACATATAGCATCGCTAATTAATACAGCTAGAACTGTAGCGCCCGACGGGTATCATCGCGGGCGGTGGACACTCAAAGATAAGGAATGATCACAGGATCATAACTCCAGTGAGATCCCTGAAGAACCTGCCAGATATTGTCGAACCTGCCCTCCAATGCAAGCATGTAGCGACGGACGTGCTCGTCCTCCTCGCTGACACGATGACGTACCACCTCCGCGGTGTCCGAAAGCCTCGGCACCGTCACTGGCCCACGCGACCGCCACCAAACAAGGATCGGGTCAACAACGGGCTGCCTCCTCACGAACTTACGTCCCCCAGAAGGTAGCACCTCCCAATACCAGCCCAGCGGAGCCCAGTCCCGAACATGGCCCTGATCAAGTAGACCTCCACCGCCGAGTCGACGACGACGAGGATGCGGGATAGGCATCGTCGACGTCGATGCGGGAACTACTTCAATATATAGTTAAATAAAATAGTTTTATTAATTAAATTAACTAGTTCAACTACTAAGCACTTACTATAAATAAATAAAATAGTACTTACTAAAAACAAACTACTTATATATATAGTAAAATAAAGTAGTTTATTAAATCAACTAGCTAGTTCAACTATATATGAAACACTTACTATAAATAAAATAAAGTAGTACTTACTAAAAATAAACTAGTTTAACTATATAGTTCTATTATTTTTCTAACTAATTATATTAAACACTTTCTCTTCTTATTTTTTCTTTTTTCCTCTATTCTAAATACGAACATATTCATAAATGACTTCTATCATTCACAATTTTCCTATACATACACAATATGAACATATACATAGAATGACAAAGAAAATAATATGAACAAAAAAATCATTAAAATTCTATGAACAGAAAAAAAATCATAAAAATTTGACATATTCGATCTTTGCAAATATTTGAACATACAAACATACATATTCAACAATAATATCACCAAAAAAATATATTAACAGAAAACAAATCTAAGACAATATGAACAAATTAATTACGCAATGTGAAAAAAATCTAACAGAAAAATCTATGAACTACACATCTAACAAAAAAATATATGAACTACAAAAAAATCTAACAAAAAATCTAACAAAAAATCTAAAAAAAAATCTAACAAAATCTAACTCAATTAACTATACATATAAATTATACTACACATCTAAATTAACTACTACTAACATCAAATTAAATTAGCAAAAATTTTGCTCACGGCGACGGTGTCGGGAATGGCGACGGCGACGGCGAGGTGCGGCGCGGGGCCGGGGCGGCGTGGCGATGGGGCGGGGCGGCGACGGGCAGGGGAGGGCGGCAGCGATGGCTGGAGTACGGCGACGAGGACGGCGGGCTCAGGACGGCGCGGGGTGCGGGCGACGAGGGGGCGGCGACGACGTCGGGGCGACGCGGGGCGCTGGCGACGACGGGGCGGAGCGGGGCGCGGGCGATGTCGGGGTGACGCGGGGCGCGGCGACGGCGGGGGCGGCGACAATGGGCGCGGGCGACGACGACGAGGAGCAGGGCGTCGGGGCAAAGGGCGGCGTCCGCGGCGGGGAGAATAAGGAACTGAATGAAATTTTTGGCAAGTGCTGATTATATACCCAGGCCTTTGGTCCCGGTTCGTGGCACCAACCGGGACCAATGCCCCCTTTAGTCCCGGTTGGTGCCACTAACCGGGACCAAAGGCCAGTTTTCGGCAGCCCAAAGGGCGGGGAGCGACGGCCTTTGGTCCCGGTTGGTGGCACCAACCGGGACTAAAGGGGGCATTGGTCCCGGTTGGTGTCACGAACTGGGACTAGTGCACCCCTTTAGTCCCGGTTGGTGCCACCAACCGGGACCAATGGGCCTTGCATGACGACGCGGTGGTGGGAGTTTAGTCCCACCTCGCTAGCTGAGAGAGAACCGCACATGTTTATAAGGTGTGATGCGCCAACCCTCTCAAGCTCCTCTCTAATGCAGGCTTTCGGGCCTAATCTGTCTTTATGTGCCTGTGGGCCTACTGGGCTAACTACGGGCCTGAATCCTGGCCCATTGTTGGTTTTCTAGTCGTATTCAGGCCGTGGGGGCCAGTAGGAGGCACTTTTTGTTTTTTTGTTTTCTTTACTTACTGTTGCTATTTTAATTTTTTTTCCAGTTTTTTTGTTTTGTTTTCTGCATTATTTATTTTCTTTTGTTTTTTGCTTTATTTTTTAATTCTTTTTTGCTTTTACTTTTAGAAAAATTATAAACTTTTTGTTAGTGCCATTAGTTTTCAAATTTGAAAACACTTTTTTTCTTTTTTTGTTTTCTTTCTTGCTTTATTTATTTTATTTTGTTTCTACTTACAACAAAATACTTATTGTTGCTATTTTTATTTTTTTTCCAGTTTTTTATTTTGTTTTCTGCATGATTTAGCCGTAACCCTCTCAACTTTCTTGCATATGCTATATGGATGAAATGATGATACCATGCCAAAATAAAGAGAGGCGCAATGCTCACCTGCACGTTGCTTAGCTTCAGGCCAACGTGTAGGTGAGCACTACGCTTCTCCCTTCATCGTCTCTACACTCAGGGCTTATAAACCGCTGCGAGTGCCTCTCGCTTGACGAGGTGGGACTAAAAAATAGCTGCAGAAAGAATCAACTAAAAAACTCTTTTACCGGTTCATGCCACGAACCGGTACTAAAAGGTGCTCGTGGGGCCCCAGCCTTAAAACATGTACCAAATAAAATGCCTTTGTAACAGCCTTAGAACTGGTACTTAAGAAATCAACTAAAAAGTTTTTACAAACCTATAGTATTATTGAAACTAAAATTATATAGAATTTTGTTACAAACTTTAATAGCAAAAAGAATTATCATAAAAGAAAATAATAAGTAATTAGAATTTAGTTCAAAACATTAAAATCAAAAAGAATTATCATAAAAGAAAATAAATAAGTAATTACAATTTTGTTACAAACTTTAATAGCAAAAAAAATTATCATACAAGAAAATAAATAAGTAATTAGAATTTTGTTTAAAACATTAAAAGTAAAAAGAATTATCATAAAATAAAATAAATAAGTAATTAGAATTTTGTTACAAACTTTAATAGCAAAAAGAATTATCGTAAAAGAAAATAAATAAGTACTTATTGTTGCTATTTTTATTTTTTTCCAGTTTTTTAGTTTTGTTTTCTGCATTATTTATTTTCTTTTGTTTTTTGCTTTATTTTTTAATTCCTTTTTGCTTTTAGTTTTAGAAAAATTATAAACTTTCTGTTAGTGCCATTAGTTTTCAAATTTGAAAACACTTTTTTGTTTTTTTGTTTTCTTTCTTGCTTTATTTATTTTTTTTGTTTCTACTTACAACAAAATACTTATTGTTGCTATTTTTATTTATTTATTCATTTTTTTTGTTTTGTTTTCTGCATTATTTAGCCGTTGATCCCGGTTCGAGCCACCAACCGGGACCAATGATGGTGGGCCAGGAGCGAGGCCCATTGGTCCTGGTTCGTCCCACCAACCGGGACCAAAAGGTCCAGACGAACCGGAACCAATGGCCCATGTGGCCCGGCCGGCCCCCGGGGCTCACGAACCGGGTGCAATGCCCCCATGGGTCTCTGTTCTGGACTGAACCGGGACTAATGGGCTGACCCAGCCTGGACCTTTGCCCCCTTTTCTACTAGTGATGCCAGCTCCTGCACTTCCATCTTCCTTCCAAGATCCATCAACATTAAGCTTCACCCAACCTAGCACAGATTATACCTTGCAATAGTGATGTTTTATTTGCGTCGTTACCTTGTTGAAGGCATTGCTCGGATATGCTTAGATTAATTCTTCTGGGTGAAAACTTAGATTCTGCACTTGGTCGTTGGATCCGGTGACGGTGACGCTTGAGTGCCACTTCCTTCTTGAAGGTGTTGCCGTTGAAGAATCTCATTGTCCATTTGGTGTCATAAGATGGTTGGTACGGACATGGTCATTGCTAAAGTTTACCGATCGTGGATCTGATCGCTTTGGGGTTATTTTCTTTTTTCTTCGCCTACACACAACATATCTTTGGTCTTATATGACTTTGCTAGTTGTCGGCGTGTTTTATGTCTGTGTCGGTGTTGGCTATATGCTTCTTAAATATGCAGAGGCCAGGTGTGTTGATCATGTTTTGTATCGTCTTAATGCTTCATTTTCCTTCCTTCTCCCACCTCGAACTCAAACTCGCCAGCTGCGGCCATTGATGCGCCCTCCGAGCTCGGCCCGGCATCGCGCCGTCGCGCCCCGCCGCCGGCGGGACTACACCACCTTCGCCTACCGGTCCCCGCGCCCGCAGCCGTGTTGCGTAGGAGGCCCACCCTCCCGCAGGAGCGAACACACGCGCAGACCCTCTCGTGCTCTCCCGGAGTCCGAGCGGTGACCGCTCCCGCCGCCGAGCGTAGGCCCGACTCGCGCGAGGGTGGCCAGGTCAGCGAGAGCTACGGCAGCCACCGGAATCGAGCCGCCGGCCTTGGCTGGCGACGGCTGCGCCCTGCCCGCCTGCGTACGGCCATGAACGGCGCCAGCCTGCCTTGAACCTCGACCTCCGCCGCCTGACCCGCCATGGTCACATCTGAGGCCGTGCGCCGGATCTAGCAAGCTCTCCTTCGCGACGAGCAACCAACCTCTCGTCCCCAACGAGCAACCGAGCTCTCCCCCCCATCGAGCTGCACGCACACAAGGTGCTTGACGAAATGAGGCAGAGAGGAAAGGATTCAAAAGAGGAGGTTGAGGCTGACATGTGGACCCGATGTGTAAGCTAACAGTCAAACAAACAGTCAAACAAATGTCCTGTTTAGGTGCGGGCCCGACCTGTCATAATCTGGATTGATTTTAAATCACTGGGCGATTTGGGTTTTTTTGAAACAGCAGACCCCTGAGTTGGTAGTTATCAGAGAAAAAATTATTTTTGGTAGTTTTTTGAAACCCTAGCCTGTAAAGTAGTAGTTTTATGCTATTTACTCAGACTACGGTTCTACCTTCCGATCTAGCTAACTTAGATAAAAAAATCTGCAACTAATTTTTTTTCAACTGATATGAGCAATACGAGCCATACAAAAGGACTGACGGTGAACGCAAGGCCTCTTCGGCCGCCGCCACGGTAGAGCTCATTAGGGCGGAGCTCCGGCTTTGGATTAGCGCTAGGGTTGACGGTGGATACCCTTTTCAGGTTCACTAGTACTTGCAGCGGCCGAACCTAGGCGGAATTGCCATGTAATGATCCTCTGACTCGGTTCCTCTATTTCTATCTTAATGGAAAAGGCATGCAGCGCTCTTGCATGTTCTTGAGATACAAAAGGACTTCAGATACTTGATTTTCACCACCAAAGACGCATAGACAGACCTATCTGTGCCAGTATCATTCAACATGTTCACCGCTGATAGTGACTCCAATTCGATATGAATGGGAAGCTCCGTTTGCTGAATAGGAGAGATAGACCCTCCATACATGCGCCTAGTTCTGCTTCAAGGGCGTCCCGGCAAGAGAAAAGTGTCCTCCAAGATGAGTAAATTATGTTGCCGAGATTATCATGGAGAACCATGCCAGCTCCTGCACTTCCATCTTCCTTCCAAGATCCATCAACATTAAGCTTCACCCAACCTAGCACAGATTATACCTTGCAATAGTGATGTTTTATTTGCGTCGTTATCTTGTTGAAGGCATTGCTCGGATATGCTTAAATTAATTCTTCTGGGTGAAAACTTAGATTCTGCACTTGGTCGTTGGATCCGATGACGGTGACGCTTGAGTGCCACTCCCTTCTTGAAGGTGTTGCTGTTGAAGAATCTCATTGTTCATTTGGTGTCATAAGATGGTTGGTGCGAACATGGTCATTGCTACAGTTTACCGATCGTGGATCTGATCGCTTTGGGGTTATTTTCTTTTTTCTTCGCCTACACACAACATATCTTTGGTCTTATATGACTTTGCTAGTTGTCGGCGTGTTTTATGTCTGTGTCGGTGTTGGCTATATGCTTCTTAAATATGCAGAGGCCAGGTGTGTTGATCATGTTTTGTATCCTCTTAATGCTTCATTTTGAGCAAATAAAATCCACCCTTTGTCAAAAATGCCAGCATCTCCAGAAAATAAACATCACCATTGCTCGCTGAAGCTCTCCAGTGGGTACAATAGTTCCAGTAGCCACTCAACTCCACCGTTGGATACACTTCTCAGCTTCGGCAATGGCTAGACTTCACTCATGCACTCCCATAGCTGGACCGCTAGAGGACAGCGACATAGAGCATGAAAGCAATCCTCTGGTTCAATTTCACAAACCGGACAAATACTAGTAGTCTCCAATGTGCGCTTGTTTTTGTTTTCCCAAGTTGGAAGAGAATTGACAGCCACTCTCCATGCAAAGTTCTCAATAGTGGGAGTTACTATGGATCCCCGGATCAGCTTCCAACATGAACGAGTCCCATCAGGCGCAGAACTAGATGCTTGAGCTGATTCTCTGCAAGACTCATAAAAAGCTAGCTGGTAAGCTGTTTTAACAGAGAAAACTCCAATCCTACCCGGAGGCCCGGCCCCCATGCCGAGACATCTTCCTGCCCCGGAGAGGCTCTTGTCTTATATACCTAAGAGATTCATCCGGTTGAGATTCACTTGGCATAGTAGTAGTGTCAGGGTTTGTGGATGTTGTGCATTTGGAGAGTTTGGCAAGGGCCGACTGTGTGGTTGGAGGATTTCTTGCCATGTGAGTAGTTAGTCTGTGTTCTATTTGTGTAGGTTTTCGCCCGGTTTTCCTTAAATTAACTGGGCAATTCACTTCTTCTTAATTAATCGATGAGGCAAAACTTTTGCCTCGTTTCAAAAAAAAAGAGATTCATCCCCACTATCCTATTTATCATGACATGTAACATATCCACATCATCAAGTAGGTCCATCATTTAAAAACTCTTTCCCAGTAACTCTTCATGCACATGCCCCCTCTAGCTTTTCGTGCGCATGCAACTTATCACAAATAACCATTAGCTATTTTTTGTGCACTCTCAAGCAGCCACGCCATTCTAGGTTTATCCTGCTATCTATATATGTCTTGACATCACACGATCCTCCCCAAATGTCCAACACGAGTCCCCATTCAAACATTTGGTTAGGCTTCACGTGTTGATGATGTGGTTGTCTATTTCGAAAGCCCAAAACACCCATATTTTCTCATTTCCATTCTCGTGCGCTTTCTGCCTATGTTTTCTTTGCTCCTAGAATTCATAGAATTGCGCCAGATGTCTTTGTTTTCTCGAATCCCGGTGTTCCAAGCAACCTTTCTAACGACGGAACTATGCTTCACCTAACGATGAATCATGCATACTCGCGCACCAAACAAGACAAATAAAAAAAAATAGAGCTACCTGGGTATATTATGGTGAATGGGTGCAGTACACTTCACATGGTTGATCCGGTGAGATGCATGATTTACTCAACAGTGGGCCTCTTGATTTATAAGCGAGTTTTTTACATAGAAAATCAAATTATGAGTTAATTCACATTTTATTTTTCTATGTGACCAACTTTTTTATGAATGCACATATGTATTTGCTATTATTGTTTTAGGTTTAGCCAAGGGTGGAGATGTCTCCACTATCTCTACTCAACATTGTTTTGTCAATAAATTAATAGAACAAAAATCACACTCATTTTTTTGATTTTTCATCTAATTTTCTTAGATGGTTACACTAAACAATATTTCTTCAAAAAATTTATCATCAAATTATACTATGTTTCATAAATTTTCCCATGTTTTAAAACATCCAATAATATATTAACAGTTCCCACAGCAATGTGCGGGACATCATCTAGTTTTTAGAATTTCAGAGACATCACATGGCATGAAGATAGATTGCAGCAGGTCGGCCTTCCATGATCCATTGCTATTCAGAAGCTGCGATTTGGAGTCTACCAGATGTTGATCAGGTCAGAAACATTGGGAAGGAATGGTTATTCCAAGTTTTGGAGCCGTTAATGGATATTGAAAGGAGTATGCTACTTATGACATTATGGCGCTGCTGGTACATCCGCAATGAGATAGTGCATCAAAAGAACCCACCTCCTCTTGAGGTGTCCAGGAAGTTTCTCATCAGCTACCTCGAGTCCTTGATTGCCATTAAGAGGAACTCGAACATGGATCTGCTGAAAGGAAAAACGGTTGTTTCTTATGATCGTAGTCTTCTAAATCATCCAGCTTAGGGAGGGAAGCTCACGCCCCCCACTGGTAGAAAAAGAGGCTTCCGTCCAGCCCCATTAGTCGCGAAACTGTAGGAACCGCGACTAATGAAGTCTTTAGTCGCGGTTCGGCAGAGGAACCGCGACCAAAGGCCTGGGCCCAGGGCGCTCGGTGGCCAGCTGGTGCACGTGAGGGGCTTTAGTCGCGGTTGGCCAGGCCAACCGCGACTAAAGGTGCCCAAAGGCCTTTAGTCGCGGTTGTCCAGGCCAACCGCGACTAAAGCTCCTCCCCTATATATACCAGTTCAGCGCACTCACTTAGCCATTTGGTGCCACTTCTCTTCACAAGGGGGTGTAGGTTTGCTTTTGGTTCCTCTTATGCACACAAGGTGTTTGATGAAATGCCCCAACAACGTGAAACAAACATGATATGAAGTGTTGGAGCCACACTTGAGGTTCCTCCTCGATCGCGGTTAGCAACTTGAACCTTTCATGCATGTGTGTCATTGATAAAATATGCATGTGTGTTGTTCATTGTTTAATTTCTATTGTTTATAGCTAGTTAGTTCAACAAATGCATGATGGTTAATTATATATTTTATATTATAATAATGCAGATGAATCGGCAATGGATGTACGGTAACCGACTCTCCCGCGAGTTCACTACGGGTTTGAAAGATTTCCTCGTAGTGGCTAATGCGAACAAGCAGAAGGGTTTTGTTATCTGTCCATGTGTTGACTGTAAGAATCAGAAGGGTTACTCTTCCTCAAGAGAAGTTCACCTGCACCTGCTTCGGCACGGTTTCATGCCAAGCTATAATTGTTGGACCAAGCATGGAGAAAGAGGGGTTATAATGGAAGAAGATGAAGAAGGGGATGATTTCATCGATGAAAGCTATCTTGCTCATTTCGGTGATACTTTCATGGAGGATGCTGAAGGTGAAGGGGAAGGTGAAGGGGAAGGTGAAGGGGAAGGTGAAGGTGAAGGTGAAGAAGAGGCACGTGATGAGACCGTTGATGATCTTGGTCGGACCATTGCTGATGCACGGAGACGCTGTGAAACTGAAAAGGAGAGGGAGAATTTGGATCGCATGTTAGAGGATCACAGAAAGTCATTGTACCCCGGATGCGATGATGGTCTGAAAAAGCTGGGCTGCACACTGGATTTGCTGAAATGGAAGGCACAGGCAGGTGTAGCTGACTCGGCATTTTAAAACTTGCTGAAAATGTTGAAGAATATGTTTCCAAAGAATAACGAGTTGCCCGCCAGTACGTACGAAGCAAAGAAGGTTGTCTGCCCTCTAGGTTTAGAGGTTCTGAAGATACATGCATGCATCAACGACTGCATCCTCTACCGCGGTGAATACGAGAATTTGAATGAATGCCCGGTATGCACTGCATTGCGTTATAATATCAGAGGCGATGACCCTGGTGACGATGTTGAGGGCGAGAAACCCAGGAAGAGGGTTCCCGCCAAGGTGATGTGGTATGCTCCTATAATACCACGGTTAAAACGTCTGTTCAGGAACAAAGAGCATGCCAAGTTGTTGCGATGGCACAAAGAGGACCGTAAGTCGGACGGGGAGTTGAGACACACCGCAGATGGAACGCAATGGAGAAAGATCGATAGAGAGTTCAAAGATTTTGCAGCTGATGCAAGGAACATAAGATTTGGTCTAAGTACAAATGGCATGAATCCTTTTGGCGAGCAGAGCTCCAGCCATAGCACCTGGCCCGTGACTCTATGCATCTACAACCTTCCTCCTTGGTTGTGCATGAAGCGGAAGTTCATTATGATGCCAGTGCTCATCCAAGGTCCGAAGCAACCCGGCAACGACATCGATGTGTACCTAAGGCCATTAGTTGATGAACTTTTACAGCTGTGGGGCAGACCTGGTGTCCGTGTGTGGGATGAGCACAAAAAAGAGGAATTTAACCTACGAGCGTTGCTTTTCGTAACCATCAACGATTGGCCTGCTCTTAGTAACCTTTCGGGACTGTCAAATAAGGGATACAATGCATGCACGCACTGCTTACATGAGACTGGAAGTGTACATTTGCCAAATTGTAAGAAGAACGTGTACCTTGGGCATCGTCGATTTCTTCCGAAAATTCATCCAGTAAGAAAGAAAGGCAAGCATTACAACGGCAAGGCAGATCACCGGCCGAAGCCTGCGGAATGCACTGGTGCTGAGGTATTTGATATGGTCAAGGATTTGAAAGTCATCTTTGGAAAGGGTCCTGGCGGACAATCAGTTCCGAAGGGAGCTGACGGGCACGCAGCCATGTGGAAGAAGAAATCTATATTCTGGGAGCTAGAATATTGGAAAGTCCTAGAAGTCCGCTCTGCAATCGATGTGATGCACGTTACGAAGAATATTTGAACCTCCTAAGCTTCTTGGGCGTGTATGGGAAGACAAATGATACAAAGGAAGCACGGCAGGACCAGCAATGTTTGAAAGACCCTGATGACCGGCATCCGGAATGGTTTCAAGGTCGTGCCCTGACCAAAGAAGAGAAGGTCATCTTTTTTGAATGCCTGAGCAGTATGAAGGTCCCGTCTGGATTCTCGTCCAATATAAAGGGAATAATAAACATGGCGGAGAAAAAGTTCCAAAACCTGAAGTCTCACGACTGCCACGTGATTATGACGCAATTGCTTCCGATTGCTTTGAGGGGGCTCCTGCCGGAAAATGTTCGAGTAGCCAGTGTGAAGCTATGTGCATTCCTCAATGCAATCTCTCAGAAGGTAATCAATCCAGAAGATCTACCACAGTTACAGAACGATGTGATCCAATGTCTTGTCAGTTTCGAGTTGGTGTTCCCGCCATCCTTCTTCAATATTATGACGCACCTCTTGGTTCACCTAGTCGAAGAGATTTTCATTCTCGGTCCTGTATTTCTACACAATATGTTCCCCTTCGAGAGGTTCATGGGAGTATTAAAGAAATATGTTCGTAACCGTGCTAGGCCAGAAGGAAGCATCGCCAAGGGCTATGGAAATGAGGAGGTAATTGAGTTTTGTGTTGACTTTGTTCCTGACCTTAAGCCGATTGGTCTTCCTCGATCGCGGCACGAGGGGAGACTAAGTGGAAAAGGCACGATCGGAAGGAAATCAACGATATGTATGGACGGCCATTCTCTGACTGAAGCACACCACACTGTACTGACCAATTCCAGCTTGGTGGCTCCGTACTTTGAGAAACACAAGAATATTTTACGCTCGGACAACCCGGGGAAGCCTGAATCCTGGATTAGGAAGGCCCACATGGAGACTTTCGGCAGTTGGTTGAGAAAACATTTAATGAATGACAATGATGTTGTAGATCAGCTGTACATGTTGGCCAAGACACCATCTTCGACTATAACGACTTTCCAAGGGTACGAGATAAATGGGAATACATTTTACACGATCGCCCAAGATAAAAAGAGCACCAACCAAAACAGTGGTGTCCGCTTTGATGCAGCAACCGAGAATGGGCAAAAGGTCACATATTATGGTTACATAGAGGAGATATGGGAACTTGACTATGGACCCTCCTTTAAGGTCCCTTTGTTCCGGTGCAAATGGTTCAAGCTAACAGGAGGTGGGGTAAAGGTGGACCAGCAATACGGAATGACAATGGTGGATTTCAACAATCTTGGTTACCTTGACGAACCATTCGTCCTAGCGAAAGATGTCGCTCAGGTTTTCTATGTGAAGGACATGAGTAGCAAACCGAGGAAACGAAAAGATAAGAAAACGATCAGTACATCATGCGATGATCCAAAGCGCCACATTGTTCTTTCAGGGAAAAGAAACATCGTGGGAGTGGAGGACAAGACAGACATGTCAGAAGATTATAATATGTTTGCTGAAATTCCGCCCTTCAAAGTGAACACCGACCCAAGCATTAAGTTAAATGATGAGGATGCTCCATGGATACGGCACAATCGTAAGCAAGCAGGGACACAAGGGAAGAAATGATGTGTAATAATTTATTGTACCAAACTTTGTTGAATGGATCATGTGAATTATATTATTTTGAATTGAATTAGTTTTATTTTTCTGAATTTTTTGATATATTATTTGTATTTTTAACATTTTGAATTGAATTAGTTTTATTTTTCTTAATTTTTTGATATATTATTTGTATTTTTAACATATTGAATTGAATTAGTTCTATTTTTCTGAATTTTTTGATATATTATTTGTATTTTTAACATATTGAATTGAATTAGTTTTATTTTTCTTAATTTTTTGATATATTATTTGTATTTTTAAGATTTTGAATTGAATTAGTTTTATTTTTCTGAATTTTTTGATATATTATTTGTATTTTTAACATTTTGAATTGAATTAGTTTTATTTTTCTTAATTTTTTGATATATTATTTGTATTTTTAACATATTGAATTGAATTAGTTCTATTTTTCTGAACTTTTTGATATATTATTTGTATTTTTAACATATTGAATTGAATTAGTTTTATTTTTCTTAATTTTTTGATATATTATTTGTATTTTTAAGATTTTGAAAAAGAAAAAGTATTTGGAAAATACCTTTAGTCGCGGTTGGCCTGCCCAACCGCGACTAAAGGTCGTTGCGCGCGGGAACGCAAAAACCCGCCAAAAACACCTTTAGTCGCGGGTCGCCTCCCCAACCGCGACTAAAGGTCACCCTTTAGTCGCGGGTCGCCTCCCCAACCGCGACTAAAGGTTACCCTTTAGTCGCGGGTCGCCTCCCCAACCGCGACTAAAGGGGGGGGCTATAAATACAAGGGCCCGACACGTCGCCTCCATTTCTCGTCTTCTCTGCCGCCGTCGCCCTCGCCCTCGACGCCGCCCGCCGTCGCCCTCGCCCTCGACGCCGCCCGCCGTCGCCCGCCGCCCCCCCTCGCCCACGTACGGCGCCCGCCGCCCCCTCTCGCCCTCGTACGCCGCCCGCCGTCGCCCGCCACCCCCTCTCGCCCACGTACGGCGCCCGCCGCCCCCTCTCGCCCTCGTACGCCGCCCGCCGGCCTCCCTTGCCCACCGCGCCGCCTCTCGCCCGCCCTCAACACCGCCGGCCGGCCTCGCTGCCGCGCGCGCACGCGCGCGCCTCTCTACAGAGAGCGAGATCGTGGAGAGAGAGAGAGAATTTTTTTTTGTTCTTTTTAATTTTAACTAGTTAATTAGTTTAACAAAAACGGTAAAATAACTTAACAAAAAACGTATAACCGTAAAATTTGATAACCGTATAACCGTAAAATAACTTAACAAAAATGGTAAAATAACTTAACAAAAAACGTATAACCGTAAAATAACTTAACAAAAAATGTATAACTTAACAAATAACCGTAAAATTTGATAATTAACAAAAAAAACGTATATACGGAGAGGGGGCGGCGAGGGGGGCGGCGATGCGCGCAGTGTTTTTTTAGGGATCGAGAGGGGGCGGCGAGGGTTATACATGTGTGTTGTCCTCGCCTCCCTCTCCGTGACGCCGTCGTCTGCCGCCCCGTCTCGCGCTCTACCGCGACACCCTCTCCCACCCCTTCCTCGCCCCCTCCTTTTGCCACCGCCCTTTCGCCACCGCCACCGCCACCGCCCCCCTTCTTCACTTAATTAATTTGTTTTTACTACATGTTTTCAGGATTGACATAATGGCGGACGATAGAGCTGACCCGATTATGGACAACTATGATCCGGACGGTGAAGCACATATGTTCGGCATCATAAACGGCGATATTCTATATGTGCCGACCGGACAAGAAGAAGATGATATCTCTTCTTATCTGAACCTTGACGGTGAAGATGAAGGGCGCCGTCAGCAAGATGATGCCGAACAAACGTCGATAAACGACGATCTTCAAATGGAAGTAGCAACCACCTCCGGCGCCGAGGTATATATATACATTGAGCCTCTGGTGATACAAACTAACTGATTTGAATAAATATGTGTGTACTAACGCGCGCGACTCTCTTTCTTATTTTAGCCCTCGGCCGGATCGTCGAAACAATCGAGTACGTCGTCAAAGCGTGGCGCAACCAAGACGATGAAACAAGGAGAAACATGCACCATCGAGGTTGTCGACAGTGCAACCGGCAGGCCGCTGGAGCCCCGCAAGAACGCCACCAAGTTTGTCAACCAATGCGGAGCCATTGTTAGAGACAACGTCTCGATCACCGTCCAGGAGTGGAATAAGCCAAAGAAGGCACGAATTGCTGGTTTCACTTTTGTCGATAAGAGAACAAAAAAGATTGCTTCAAGAAGCTTATGGAACATTTCGTTCTACCTCCGGAATACAACAAATTCGATGAGGAGGGTAACAAGATTGAGGAAAACAAGGAGAGGAGGAGGCTAGTCAAACAGTTCGCTCTTCATAAGATGGCCGACGCATTCCGGAAATTCAAGCAAAATCTAGCCCATGACTTTGTCAAGCAGAACAAGACTCCGGATTTCAAAGGACAATATGAGAAACTGAAACATGATTGGCCAGAATTTGTGAAGCAAAAGAAATCGGAGCAGTTCATTCAAATATCGAAAAAAATAAGGAAAATGCGGCTAAGAAGGAGTACAATCATATTATGGGGCCAGGAGGGTATCGCCTTTGGGAGCCTAGGTGGGAGAAGATGGAGAACGAGCTGAGGGCGCGAGGAATCCGTCCAGGTACGGAGGGATGGGACCCAAGGGCCAAAAGCTGGTGGTACGGGCATGGGGGAACGCTGAACCCGGAGACAGGGGAGTGTGTTTACCGGGGCAAAATAATTAAACCCACCCAAGCCCTTATTGACGCAATGAGGGATGCTCAAGAGGGGAAGATCAAGTTCAACAGAGAGAACGACGCGCTGACAAAAGCCCTCGGGAATCCTGAACACGGAGGACGTGTACGAGGCATGGGGCACATTCCGTGGAAAATAGGGTTCCCCCAGAACGATGACCCGTACGGTTACAGAAGCCGGAAGAGAAAGATGGATCGGGAAGCAGATGTTGTGGCGCGGTTGGCATCGGAAATGGATGTGATGAAGAAAACCGTGAGTGTACTAGTAGCCGAAAGAGATGCAGCTCGGGCGCAGCATGAAGATCATCCAGCGGATCTCAGAAGCCAGCAGCGGAGAAGCAGTGTGGCTTCCACGGAGGCCCCACCGGCTGGTGCAGATGCACCGACGATCGAAATTACTGCACCGGAGCCTCTGGTGGTCGAAATTACTGCACCGGAGCCTCTGGTGGTCGAAATTACTGCACCGGAGCCTCCTCGCTACCCCATGGACGATATAAAGGAGATGAAAGAATGTCATCTGTATTATCCTATCGGGAACATGTCCATGAAGGTAGCCATCGGCAGTGCTTTACCATGTTTACCTGGAGCACTCCACCACAACAACCACATTCAAGATGGCTATGCTCGTGTCACGGTGGAGGACATAGTCCAAGGGTTTGAGGACCTGGAGATTGACATTGCTACACCTGAAGGGGAGAAAAGACTTGGAGATGTCAAGCGCCATTTCATTCTATGGCAAAAGAAGTTTATCAAGTTTCCAGGCGAGGCGCCAAGGACAACAAGTCCACCCCCCTACGGTGGTGGCGGTTCACCTACACCTCCGTCACGTCAGCCGACGCCCCCCAGTCCACAACGTCCGGTGGGTGATCAGACGCCGCCCCCCAGTCCTTGTCCGGCGGGTGATCAGACGCCGCCCCCCAATCCACCTCCGGCAAAGAAGCAGAAGCAGTCCTGGATTATTAACCCGGACCCTTATGTACCTAAGACCACAAAGGTACCGGAGCCATCACTGAAGCCTCTCCCCACAAGGCCTTGGGAACGTAGTGCCGAGGAAACTGCCGCGGCCGCGGCTGCTGATCATGAGAAATGGAAGGCGGACTGCAAGAAGAAAAGAGAGCCCGAGCCCAAGCCAGTATTTTCTGATGAGCAAAAGAAGTGGGCTAAGTCATTTTTGAGCACACCATCCCAAGCCGCGAAGAATCTGCCTGACGACTATGCACGTGAACTTCGTAGGCAGGCACTCATGTTGAAGGAGAAGAAAGAGCGGGCGGAGAACCAGGAGAACAAAGCCTTGGAGGAGGCCGAGAAAACGGAATTAGAAAGTAAAAAAGCGGGAAACGAGTTGCCCAGCTCGGGGAACAAAGTAAACAATCGATTGCCCCGCTTATAGTGAAAGCCGCCGGTCCGGATGACCCCGATATCATAGCAGCTGCGGCAGCACATGGATTGACTGTAACGAGTGCCAGAGAACAAGCGGCCAACTTAGGTATTACTCTTCGTGAACTGTTAGGCCTTGATGAGGCGCCAGTGAAGGAGGTAGTAATTACATATGTGAAGAATGGGCCTCTCGTCGAGCCTGCGCAGGAAGAGGATCTACCTCCACATGAAAGGTCTGCTGAAATGGTACAAGGGTTACATAAAAAATAAAAACACCAAAGAATATATTTATGCGGAAGTTAGATATGAGCATCACTTCAAACATTACTATGTACAAATTCATCTGAGTGAATTGTTCCAGCTTTTCAATCTGCGCGAGCTCGACAAATCTATCATCAGTTGCTACGTTCTGTAAGTGATTTATTTCTACCCCATCTCGTTCATATTGCCTGCACTATATATATGTCCTAACTATATTGTTGTGTCCGCTATTATACATGCAGAATGAAGATTAAGGAATGCAGAGTAAGGAACATCCATGATGTTGGGTTCATTGACCCACACATCATTAATGGATATGTGTTGGAGCATCACCCCGCCGACATGGAGGCAGACCTGTGGCAGTTTCTTACAAAGCAGGAACTCAAAAGTGATATTCTATTTCCTTACCATTTTGGGTGAGTGTTTCTGTCTTGAGCACATTCTCTTTTGTTTACTCCATGCATGGTATGTGGCCGGCTAATCGATGAGTTATGCATGACGTACTGTGCATGTATCGTGTCCGCAGGTTCCACTGGATTCTGCTAGTAATTAAAGTTGACACCTCAGAATGTCTCGTCCACGACTCTCTGAATAAGGATCCAAAGCTTTGGGGCGACATGAGAAGAATGCTGCAGAAGTAATTATTTTCATTCATTTGCGCTCTATATCGATCGGCCTATTTCGTTCATTTCCTAATATCAAGTAACTAATAACTCTCTTGTTCATTTAATTTTCTTTGCCTCGTAGGGTTTGGAGACGGTTCGTAGATACAAAGGTCGGTGAATTCAAAAAAGAGCTAGAATTCAAAAGGTCAAAGGCTAAGAATGGTGAGGATATTCAGCCAGCGGGGACCAATCTATGTGCATACTATGTCTGTGAGATGATCCGGAGATACACCTCTGAGCGGGTTCCGAGTGATACCAATGCTCAGAGGAATAACCTCCGGATGATGCTTAGTCCAGAAGCTCGCTTCCGACCACTTCAAGAGGAACTAGCTGGATGGTTCAGGAGGGAAGTCCTCCATCCTAAAGGAGAACACCATTACGAGGACGTAGAACTTTATATGCATTAAATTATGTATGGAAACTTGTTCAAAATTGTATATGGTCATCCGATGATATTGAATATATATTGTATATTCCTCTTGAATTCTTTTTGGTTCTAATTTCAAATTTGTTTGAAATTGTACATTCCATGTATGTAGTACCGTAGAATATGTGAAACTCCTTCAAAATTAAAATAAAGCACAAAAGAAATAAAACAATACAAATTAAACAGAAAACAGGTTTAGGGGGGGGGGGCTAAAACCCTAAACCTGCGGCGGCCTTTAGTCGCGGTTGGCCAGAAGAACCGCGACTAAAGGTCCTCCACGCCGACGGCCGCCTGGCGCCCACGTGGACGGGCCTTTAGTCGCGGTTCTTAAGCAACCGCGACTAAAGGTGGGGGCCTTTAGTCGCGCCTATTTGGTCGCGGTTGCGCAACCGCGACTAATGGCAGTTGCGAACCGCGACCAAAGGCCCTTTTTCCACCAGTGCCCATGGGCGCCACCGCCAGCTGGTTGGGTGAAATTAAACTCGGATGGATCGTTTGCTCCGGATGGTGCAGGAGCAGGCATGGTACTGAGAGATTGTCAGGGAGCAATCATATTTTCAGCTTGCAGGAAATTCTTCTCATGCCGTGAAGCTTTGGAGGCGGAGCTGGGCGCTTGCATGGAGGGATTATCACTGGCAATACAGAGAAGTGAGCTTCTGGTGGTGGTGGAGATGGATTCACTACTAGCAGTAAGGATGATCCAAGGCAAAGATCGAGATAGATCCATTTATGCTTCTTTAGTTAATGAGATTAGATATCTCAGTTCCCTTCGTGAGGTTTGTATTACTCATGTGAGCCGTCTGCAAAACAAAGTTAGCGATAGTTTAGCAAATTTTGCTCACTCAGAGGGTAGGACCATGACTTGGTTAGGATCGGGACCCTCTTTTGCGGTTGAGCTGGCTCTTGCTGATTGTAACTTTGATGGTTGAGTAATACAAATTTCTCACTCGCAAAAAAAAGAAGCTGCGATATAAATCTCACACGGGTTACCCTTGGGTCGATATAGGCTTGTACGAAAACGGCCGCGAAATCCAATTATCGCGCCAGACACGGACGCTTTGACCATTGCCAATCAGCCATATTAACCCCCTTTTTTGAGGAGGTCCAGACCATGCAAAATCGTAGTCCATGTGGAAGAGGCGTTACCCGAAAAAACGGTGTCGCCGAGCTTACCATTCGGGTAATATCAAGATTTCAGAAGAGGCGTTATCCACTAGTTTTCATGGGCAATTTTGAAAAAATATCAAAGTAATGATGTCCTCTCTACGAAATGTATTGTATTTCCATAAAAAGTTAAATTCCATATTTTGCTACCAAATTTCACATTTATGACAAATTTTACCCCATTAGCAAAAAATCGCAACTTTTACTTAATTTAGCTAAACTCGTAGCACACTTTACCCTATTTTATTTTATTTTCCCAATTTTGCTGCTGATTGTACCTGTCATGCATGTGGATTTTTTTGTATGATTTTTTCGTGATGTAGCGAAATGAATTGGTGGCACCGGACTTGGCCTAGTTGAGCCGCACTGGATAATCACGGCTTCGAGCCGCACCACGCTGCTCACTGACTTTCTCTAGCTCGCTCGCTAGGCATGCGATGATTGTTCCGCTGCTTCGCATGTGCTATGCAACAAAGAGCGAAGAAAATGGGGAGGACAAAAGTCACCCGTGAAGCCAAAGCTGAGAGGGGGCAGGGGGTGGGGCGACCATCCCGATGATGACCAGCTACAGGTGGGAAGCGGAGGCGGCCAGGTTCGCATTCATGGTAAGTTTCCGGGGATTACCACACTTTTGCTTGGTTCATGTGTATTCATGGTGCCCCCGCTCGCTCACCTTCTTGGGTTAGGGTTCCTGGCGAGCAAATATTGATTCCCATTGCCTCCATTGGCCAGTGCAGCGTGAGGAGGAGGATCCCCTCCAATGTTACATACAGCGCCTCCAGGGCGCTCAATGCTGCTGGCTTAATGCCGCCGCAGGATAATGAAGATGACAAGGAGGAGGAGCTAGACAAAATGAAGATGGAGCCGAGCAAGGTGCAGAAGGGGATTGTTCATCATGTTCATGTTGTTTGCTGTTGTTGTGATAGTTGCAAGCATATCTGGCTACTAGTAGCGATGAAATGTGTGTCATGTTCTACTTAGTGAAGTGTTGCAGTAGTATAACAGTTCTATTAGTGATGAAAGTAAGTTGCATTTTGTGCAGAAAGTGCATTGCAGGCGTAGTGAAATGTATGTGTAGTTGCCCTATCCCACTGATGAAATAATGTAATTGCAATGTAGGTGTATTCAGCCAATTGGTGAATCGAATGATGGAAGTGGTGTTATTGTTATGATGGCACTAGTAGAAAAGGGGACACCAGTCCCGGTTCGTAAGGGCCTTTAGTCCCGGTTATTGAACCGGGACTAAAGGATCATGACTAATGCCTCCCCCTTTAGTCCCGGTTGAAACTCGAACCGGGACTAAAGGTCGCGGCCACGTGGAGCTCCACCTTTAGGGCCTGTTCTGAAGTCCTCCCAACTCTCCCAACTCCAAAAATTCAGCTTCTCAGCCTAGCTTCTCGCTCCACGCAGCGATTCACGTCCGTTCTGCACTGAAAACAGCTTCTCCATCGCCACTTTGGGCTTCCTGCGGCTGTAGCGCCATGTTGGGCTGGATGGAGATCGTCAAATGGGCTGCATGCGGCCCAAAATGAAAGGACAGACCTGCTGAGCGTGCTTCCACGATGAAAAACGGGAGGAGAGATATGAAACGAAGCGTTTTCTTCACTTGGCGATGGCAGCCCTTGTAATTTCAGCCAACTCCAAGCTTCAGTGGATTTTTGAAGCTACGATTCCCTAGCTTCTCAAACTCCTTCAGATTTACACTAGGATCGACAAGGGCTTCTCGAAGCTAGCTTTCTGGAGCTAAAACGTTCGGCTCAGCTCCACACATTCAGATTGTGAAGCGTGGAGCTGGAGGACTTCAGAACATGCCCTTAGTCCCGGTTGGTGACACCAACCGGGACTAAAGGAATTTTTATGATTTTTTTGAATTTTTTTTATTTTCAAATTTCTGAATTATTGTAACCTCTAATCTCTAATCACCACCCCTCATCACTGCTCAATTTATCCTCTCATCTCTAATCACCCCTCATCATTCCTAATCATCTAACTTCCCAAACGGTCACCCATCCTCCCACTCCCCCAGCCTGAGCACGCTTAACTTCCGGGTGCTATTCTCCCTCGTTTCCAAGTCTGCACTTGTTGTTTTCCTGACAATAGTAAGATGTCAATCCTATTAACCCTCAAGAATTTTGCGTGAGCATGAAGTGAGCATGAAGTGATACATTTCACTGTTTGAGTTTGAAACTATTTAAAAAAACAATAATTATTTAGTAACACTAATATTTCTTGAATAATTAGTTTGACCATTGTTTGACCACAGTTTGACCAGATTTGACCAAAATTCAAAATAACTGAAATAATTATTTAGTAACACTAATATTCTAGAATAATTAGTTTGACCACAGTTTGAATTTTTTTTGATTTTTCCACTCTAGATCTTAAAAGCCCCGTAACATTTTTTCTGTTAGGTTTTTGAGGATTTTGAAAATGTTTAACTTAGTTCCCTGTTAAATTTGGATGTAACTTTTCGAGTAGATGATTTTTCATATAAAAAACTTTTTCATCCGAGTCAGTATGCAAAAGTTATGCCCATTTTACTAAATTCTAGAGAGATTTTGCAAATAAAGTCGAAATTCACATTTGCAAATTTTCCCAACAACTAGACCACATATCACATGGGAAACTTATTTTTTTTTTACTTTTTTGACATTTTCATCATTTTCTTTTATTTTTTTAAAACTGAAAAGGCGATCCACAGGGGGGGGTGGAGTTCGAAAATGTGACCTTTAGTACCGATTCGTGCCATGAACCGGTACTAATGCCTCAAACCCCATTAGTACCGGTTGGTGGCTCGAACCGAGACTAAAGGTCTAACCTTTCGTCCCGGTTGGTGCCACGAACCGGTACTAATGGGCATCGCACCCTTTAGTCCCGGTTCGTGGCACCAACCGAGACTAAAAGGTCCAGACAAACCGAGACAAATGGCCCACCACTAGTAGAAAACGGAGCTTTAAAACTGGTTTGTAAGGGCCTTTAGTGCCGGTTATGGAACCGGCACTAAAGTGTGGGCACTAAAGCCCCCCCCCCCTTTAGTACCGGTTCGGCACGAACCGGCGCTAAAGTGCCACCACGTGGCGTGAGCTCGCGCCCTAGTATGGGGGACCTCTAGTACCCGTTGGTGTTACCAACCGGTACTAAAGGTTTTTTTTTGAAAATTTTGGAAAAAAAATTTGATTTTTTTTTCCGATTTTTAATTTTTCTGAATTATTTGATGATTTAGTCTCTAATCACCTCTCTTAACTGCTCAAGTGTGGATCACTCATTCCAAATCATCTAACTTCCCGACCGGTCACCCATCCCTCTCACTACTCCAGCCCGAGCATGCTTAACTTTCGGGTTCTATTCTCCTTCGTTTCCGAGTCTGCACTTGTTGTTTTCCTGACAATAGTAAGATGTCAATCCTATTAACCCTCAGGAGTTTAGCTTGAGCATGAAGTCACACATTTCACCGTTTGAGTTTGAAACTATTATTCTAAAAAAACAGTAATTATTTAGTAATGCTAATATTTCTTGAATAAGTTTGACCATAGTTTGACCAAAATTCAAAAAGTTGAAATAATTATTTAGTAACACTAATATTCTTGAATAATTATGTAGTAACATTAATACTTCTTGAAGAAGTAGTTTGACCAAATTTAACCAAAATTTTTAAAAAAAACTGAAATTTGACCATATCTTTTTTTCTTTTCGAATTTGAGGATTCTAAAAAATTCCAAACAGGCCATAGGCGGTCTCCATCGGATGCGGATTTTCGTGCTGAATTTTTTGATATATTATACGTTTTTTTCCGACATCGTATGCAAAAGTTATAGCCGTTTTACATTTTCCCTACACTTTTTGCAAAACATGTCCAAATTTAAGTTTTGAAATTTTCCTAACTAGTAGATATAGTAATATAACTACCTCTCGAAGGATTTTATTTTTTGAAGTTTTTATCATTTTCTTTTGATTTTTTCAAAACTGAAATGGCGATACACGGGGGGGGGGGGGGGGTAGAGTTTGAAATTTGGCCCCTTTAGTACCGGTTCGTGGCACGAACCGGTACTAAAGGCTTGTCCCCTTTAGTACCGGTTCGTGGCACGAACCGGTACTATAGGTTAGACCTTTAGTACCGGTTGGTAACACAAATTGGTACTAAAGGGGCTCGTGGGGACCCGGCCTGACGCCAGCCTGCCACTACCCCTTTAGTACCGGTTCGTGGCACGAACCGGTACTAAAGGCTCAACACGAACCGGTACTATTGATCGCAGCCACGAACCGGCACTATTGATCACATTAGTGCCGGTTTTTTTACAAACCGGCACTAATGTGCTTCACATTTGACCCTTTTTCTACTAGTGCACGTGGCCCCTGGGCGCACGAACCGGGACTAAAACCCCCATTAGTCCCGGTTCTAGACTGAACCAGGACTAATGGGCTAACCCGGGGTGGACCAAAGCCCTCTTTTCTACTAGTGTGGGCAGCGATGATGATGTTATGCAACGTAAATTATGTTTCGTGTGCAGTGGGAATTATGGATTTGACTGCAATATAACATGATATTGAATTTGTTGATAGCTGATACCGAATTTGAGTGAAATTGAATTTTTAAACACCAAGGATTGAATTTTCTGACACATACACTGAATTTCAGTCAAACCGAATCTTCAGAATCTCAAACTAAATTTCTTCGACACTGTATTTGTCTCAAAAAAAACTTTAATGGGGCTAAGTTTTTGACATGAACTGTTCTGAACTAAAACTACAGTTAGACTTTTACACTTAATTGTTCAGAAATAAAAGTATAGATAATAGTTTTTTAAAACTTGTGACTGGAATTTTTAGTTAGCAAATTTATCAACAATTTTGTTAGCACATTGACTAGCATGTTTAGCAAGAAGTGATACAGGGTTTAGTGTCACAAATTTCGCAAAATTTAACACATAAGCAGCACATTGATCTCCATATTGACTAGCACATTTCACCCCCACTCATTTCATTCCACCTATTCACCCACCAAATTTATCGCCACCGCGCTACTGCTCACATTCAGAATCGCTCGGATTCACCACTGATCTCAGTCACCACCGATCTCTCTCACCATCTACTCATGAAGATGAATGGGTCGGGATGTACGACGCTACTGATGTGGTGCACGCAAGGTGACATGCTAAAGTTCATGAAGATGGTGAAGATTTTCGCGTTGTTCCCAATATCGATGAGCTAATCAAGGGAGCGGTTGATGTGACGTCTGTAGCGACGAAGAAGGAGATGGTGCCGATTATCTCCGGGAGATCGACTCTTCTAATCAAGATTCTACTATGGTGGTGTGCGAGAAAGATTTGGAGGATCACAGATAGCGAGTTCGGTGGTCTAAGTATCCCTCTCACGCCTCCAAGTTCTCGGTGTATTCATCGGCTAACAAGGTCCGGATGGTGATAGCAATTCCTATGTCGGAAACCAGCAATATTCCTATCTATCTGGACGAGGAGGAGATGGTGGATCACGATGGTGTCGGAGACGTTGACGATGGTGTCCAGGTGATGATTGAACGTTCTCGTCGACGAAGAAGAACCAAGAACCACCGCAGCGGATTGCACCTCGCGGAGACCATAGGCGGCCAAACTCCAACACGAGGCACGAGATCCATCAACAGAATCGGATGCTGCACGAGACTCCATGCCCTATCGACCACCATGTCGGCATGGAACAAAGGAGCATTACCCGATGCAAGGAACCACTATGGTTCTGGGCTGCAACCATACATCAGGTGCATCGACGCGCACCACGCACGCCATTGCGTGCCCTCTAGGGATCAGATATGTTGCTCTTGCAACACATAACTGCACCTCTACATGGCCAAGCCAGCCCGTGCTGCCCGAGCGCTCCGTGGAGGATGGGAAGAAGAGCCCCCCCCTCCCGCCGCCGACGCATGCACGATATTTGCCCGGCATCGCCCTTCGGTGATAGTGAAGGAGGTGAGAGGTGAGGTGGGGGCCGATGCCAGTGCCGCCTAGGGTTGCGGCTGAGCCGCTCACAGGAGTAGCACGAAATTCGTGTTCGCAACTAGCTAGTGGTAGGTAGGATTGAAAGCAATAACCTAGGAGTTTTTAGAATATGCGCAACTTTTACTCATGGCAACACTCATTGCAGTAATCCCCGACCTGCTTCTGATGTCAATCTTTTTACATTGACTTATTATTCTTCAGATAGTTATCTTTTCTGATATGGAGGTCTCAGTCAAAAAACACTTCGGTTTGATCATAGTAGAGTCATAATAAACACGGGGTCGTTCCCTAGGGAGGGTGTATGCGAGCAAACCATTGTGTTGTTTCGAGAGAGGGTACATGGGAGCAAATAGCATGTGTGCCCCACGGGGATAGCCATGTGTCACCGTTTTAAGATACGCATGTAGAATCGGGCGTGCAAGGGAGCTTCTCTAGGAAAACTACCCTCAGGAAACGTGGAAAAGCGTACGTCTCGTACCCCTTCGCCTGTGCCTCTCGCAACCAAGAAGATTAGGGATTCCTTGCCTCCTGCTGGCGCCGCCGCAGGTCTGCCTCCTCTCCCGTGGCCTTAGGCCATGGAGGTGCAGTGGACCCTAGGCCTTGCTAGCGAGAGGGCTCATCCTCCTATTTTTACATGTATTTTTGTCCCCCTTTAGGGTTTGTATCCAGCTTAGGAAGGTGAGATGGTGGCAACTCACTAAATATGGGATAAGGTTCTCTCCGTCTATCCCCCATCCCGATGGTGCTTGTAGCGTCGTGGGAGGGCGTGTAGAGGTTTGTCTCTATCAGATCTCGTAGGATTTGATTGGAGTTTGTCTTCGGTGGATCTACTTGAATCCGGTCTTTATTCGTTTGTGTTCTTGTGCCTACAAGTTAGATTTTTTTGATCCTCGCTTCTCTTCGTTGGCGACGCTTATTATTCTATTGTGCTGGTCCTATGGTGCCATCTTAGCACAACGTCTTCTCGACTGGCTAAACAACAATGTTTGCCCTACGGCGGCACGCCTTCCGCTGGCTCCAGTACTTTTAGTTGTTATTAGGTGGTCTACGTACCTGCATGTAATATTTATTTCTCCCCGTATACTGCCATGACTACCGATGAATTCTCGAGAGGAAGAAACCATCAGATCTATAAGATTTTCGTCTATTAAACACTATATAAACTCGGGGGAACAATTCAGAGAGGTGACTTGCATCTGCAACTCTCTCTCTTACTTCCTATCTCCCTTCCTCTAAATCTATGCCATATGTCATGCATACAGAAAATCTGTGCAGAATCACGAAAACGGTACACAGAACTAGCGAGTAACTGAAGGACGTGGAGTTTCTGCACCCGAGGTCATATGAGCTCGGGTGAACAGTAAAATCGAAAAAAAATCGACTTTTTTTAAAAAAATTCCAAACTTTTTTTGGTAGAAACATTGACAAAAGTTTTAAGTGCTTGCAAAAATTTGTCATGAAATCACATTTCTAGAAGGCGTGGCAAAAAAACAAAATCGGTACTCTGAAAATGGTACTTTCAAAAGCATTTTGGAGGTTGAATTTGTTTTTTTTGCCACGCCTTACAGAAATGTGATTTCATGATGAATTTTTGGAAGCATTTAGAACTTTTGTCAATGTTTCTCTGAGATTTTTTTTAGAATTTTTTGATTTTTTTCGATTTTACTGTTCACCGAGCTCAAATGAGCTCGGGAGCAGAAAGGCACTTTCGGTAACTGAAGCTTTTTCTTACCGACCAAATGTAACCGCTCCTTCTTTGCGTGCGAAGAAGACGGGTTCGACCGCGCGTGAGGCTAGTCATAGTGGAGAGTAACTTAGACTAGTAACATACATATGTTACTAGTCTATATTACTACCTTCATAGTGGGTAGTGTCATAGGTGTGGTAACATAGTTGCCTTTATTTATTACTTTGTAGGCTCATTATGCATTGGAAAGCGCTATGTGATGGTAACATATTATGTTACTCTATTTGCCTCTCTTCTTATTAACTACTTGCCACATCACTATTTTTGCTTATGTGACATCTATGTTACTATCTATGTTACTCCCACTATGACCAGCCTGATGAAAGGTTCCGCCTTTGAGTCCTTAATTAACACAGCAGTCCACTATGCACGCAGTTGGTATTGACCGCCTAGTGACATAGTCTTAGTCTTCCACCCACCCCCTATCTAATCCGTAGTTTAATTCATTATTAATTAGAAGGACGAACCCTCAGGCCTCAGCACTGCCATTCGCACGCGGTTCTATCCTCTACTCAGCCCCCCCGGCCTGGCCTATATGTATGCACCTCGGGCGGCCGTGTTGATACAATACTCCTACACCTTGTGCTAGCGATAGCTCTTGTTTTGCTGTTCATCGTCAAGCTGATTGGCGTGCTCCTGTTGACATCGGCCCGATACACCGGCAATGGACGGCTGCCGGGATGGATTCTCCGGCGACTTCATGGTGCTCCGGCCGGACAAGGGCGGCGTCCGCAGCCTCCTCCACCTGCTGCGCTGCAGCGACGTCGGCGCCAGCGACGCCGTTGACTGCGCCCCT
Source organism: Triticum aestivum (assembly GCF_018294505.1). Taxonomy (NCBI): domain Eukaryota; kingdom Viridiplantae; phylum Streptophyta; class Magnoliopsida; order Poales; family Poaceae; genus Triticum; species Triticum aestivum. The sequence continues at coordinate 87,255,862 of NC_057813.1, forward strand.
GGCAAGGAGGTGGTCCTAGACCGGTGGCACCGGTGGATCATCTTCCTCTCCGTCGTGGCGCAGATGCTGCTGCTGTGGGTGAAGACGCCCTTGGCCAAGCTCGGGAGCGCCGTCGAGTACTGGATGAACCTCATCACGGACAATGGCGGCGGCGTGCTCAAGCTTATCAGAAACGCCATGCAAGGTAAACCAACGAGATTTAGCTTTAGGTTGTACTATCACCTATTTCTGCTAACTTGCTAATCCTTGCTAAAACTAATCTTTTAAAATGTGTCGTTAACAAAAAAAAAGTACATTCGTGCAGTTTCACATGAGGTTTCCATCTTATGTTTCTTCGAGAAGTAGTTTTCTTTAAAAATGCCTTGCATATCAAAGCTGGACATTAGTCTTCCATGGCGAAACATACAGTGCCCCTGGAGTAGTTGCGAAGAAAATGGCAGAAAACATATGAAAAGGGGGAAGAAGGTTGAAATAAAATAGAAAACTTAGAAAAAACTCGTGCAAATTATATATAACTATACCTTCAAAAATCCATAAAAAAACTATACATTCAAAAACATATGAAAGGAAACTGCAATCGCTTTATCTCTAGTAACGTACACGCGGGGTGGGTGTCCAATGTAAGGCTCTGTTTGGTTCATAAGTCCTAAATTTTTTTTTAGTCTCAATTAAAAAGTCGATAGTCCCTAAAAAGTCCCTACCTATTTGGTTCCTGAGACTAAACATGGACTAAAAGACCATGTTACAACTAAAAGTCCAAAAAAGAGTCTCCCTCGGAGTCTTCTTTCATAAGCCCCAAATGCCCACTTTAAGTCCCTATAAGTCCTTCACCTGTTTGGTTTAGATGAGACTAAAAAGGACTTTTTAAGTCCCTACACCAATAAGTCCCTGTAAACAAACACCCCCTAAGCACTAAGCACTCGTAATATCAAATAGAAACGGGAATCAACAAGTGTTTGGTTGTTCTTGCTAGGAAACAGGGGTTTACTAATTAAGTAAATGCGTTGATGATTAATTATTCGTGCCACATTATTGCAGAGGTCACAAAATATGCTTTGGATAGCAGCCTTTGTGGTTTAATCGTAGTTTATTAGAGATGAGACTAGCCAATGTATATATCCACTTGTACTCTGGTCAGAACTTATAACCCATAACAACTCTCAAGATAAGGGCAATGTCAGTTTCATATGCTAAATAACATGTTAACTTGTTAATAAGGTGGTTGTTGTCGTGATGCGCTAAGCAACTAAATAAGTTGCATACTGTCATTGGCCCGACTGCTTTCCTGTCGGAGGCGCCACTTGTTCTAATCACTCCCGTGATGCAGGCCTTATCATTATCAAATACTCCATGCGTCCTAAAATAAGTATCTCAACCTTAGTGTTTCCTTCATCCTAAAATAAATGACTCAACTTTATACTATTGCATCAAAGTTTTTTTAACAGAACTTTGTACTAAAATAGTACAAAGTTGAGACATTTATTTTGAGACGGAGGGAGTAGTACCTTTGTTTTAGTTTATAAACAAAAGTTCCCGGCTATAAACACAATCCAACTCCCTGCACAAAAGAAAAAAAAAAGCCAACAACCACAAGTTCATCAAATGAAAACGAGCAAGGTTGCCGTAATATGGTCATACACGTTTTGCATTCTCGTCCCTTTTTCTTCTCCTCTGTGAAATGATTCGGCAAAATCTGCAATGTTCCCCTCCCTTTTATTTGGAGTGACGTGGGAAACACCCCTAGGTTTTGAAAGTCAAACGACATCATAGAAAGTTTGAAGAGTACTCACGAAACTACATTGCAGAATTTGACAGTTCGTACATGCACGCATGTCGCTGTTTTGCTTCGAAGTAGTACAACAATGGCGTTCTGATAATTCCTAGCTAACTGTGCTGTACATACGTTGCAGGCCAATTACGAATTCCGCACAGAGAATCCCCCAACTATCGATCGCTCATTGGACTCATCGACATGAGAGTCGAACTGGACAAGAAGATCAAGCCAGAGGATGGCAGTTACCTCGCTGCTCTGGGCATTATGGCCTCCAAACTAGCCTACGAGAACGAGCTGGTCATCAAGAATGTCGTCGAAAACCATTGGCACATGAAATTCCTCGAGTTCTTCAACTGCTGGAACGGTAAAATTTCAGGGCACGCAAAACATGAAGCATGCATATAGTAGTATGGCAACACACGTTTGGCTAACGTGCAACAAACATGTGTTCTTTGCCTCTTGGCAGAATTCCGAGGGGATCAAGGCGATTACACGACGCAGGCATTCATGTTCGCCGACAAACCGGTTGACGCGGACCTCGTCGTGGTGGCGTTCCGCGGCACGCAGCCGTTCGAGGCAGAGGATTGGTGCACGGACGTGGACATCTCGTGGTACGAGATCCCTGAGGTGGGCAAGGTTCACGGCGGCTTCATGAAGGCGCTCGGGCTGCAAAGGAATCCCATCGGCTGGCCAGCAAAGATAGAAGCAACCAAGGAGAGGCCGTTTGCCTACTACGCTGTCCGCGACGCACTGAAGAAGTCCCTGGCGGCCAACCCGCGCGCCCGGTTTGCGGTGACCGGCCACAGCCTGGGCGGCGCGCTCGCCGTGCTGTTCCCGGCCATCCTCGCCCTGCACGATGAGCACGACCTGCTGGCAAGGCTCCACGGCGTGTACACGTACGGGCAGCCGCGCGTCGGGGACGCGCGGCTCGGGGAGTTCGTGGAGCGGCAGCTCGACACGCCGACCGCGAGGGGGAGGTACTTTCGGTTCGTCTACTGCAACGACATCGTGCCGAGGGTGCCGTTCGACGGCCTCTTCAAGCACTTCGGCCAGTGCATCTACTTTGACGGCTACTACAGGGCGCGGGCCATGGAGGAGGAGCCCAACAAGAACTACTTCTCGCTCGCGTTCGTGGTGTCCAAGTACGTGAACGCGGCGTGGGAGCTCGCCCGGGGGCTCTTCATCGGGCACGTGGACGGGGCAGAGTACGTGGAGGGGTGGACGATGAGGGTCGCCCGAGCGGTCGGGCTCATCATCCCAGGCCTGCCGGCCCACGCGCCACAGGACTACGTGAATGCCACCAGGCTCGGAGCCGCGTCGCTCGACCTGCTTCTCCGTGACCATTAATTGGTTAGGGCATATACAATGGCTCTACGAATGCCACATACGATAAATAATGAGATGGAGAAGAGGAAAATCATAAGAAAAAGCTTGTCTTCTCTTATTTAAAAGAAGACAAGAGATGATCTCTTAAGGCATGTACAATGGTTGATAAGATAGTCTTATTTTAATTCTTGCACGTAATTTAGAGACAAAAAATGTCTATGATGGGTCATCTCTTAGGGCATGTACAATGGTCGATAAGGTAGTCTTATCTTAAATCTTGCATGTAATTTAGAGATGACAAAAAAACATGTCTACAATGGGTCATCTCTTAGCCTTATCTTCAATAACTAATTATTTCTAAAAACACGGTGAGACATATTGTGCTAAGAGATCATCTCTTGTCTTCTCTTAATTAAGAGAAGACAAACCTTCTCTTATGATTTCTCTCTCCTCCACCTCATCATTTATCCTACGTGGCATTCCTAAGATAGAACCATTGTACATGCCCTTAGCCTTATCTTCATTAACTAGCTATTCCTAAAAACATGATGAGACATCTAAGAAATCATCTCTTGTCCTCTCTTAAGTAAGAAAAGACAACATTTCTCTCTTCTCCACCTCGTCATTCTACGTGGCATTCCTAAGCTAGAACCATTGTAAATGCCCTTAGCACAATATGTCTCACCGTATTTTTAGGAATATCTAGTTATTGAAGACAAGATTAAGAAATGACCCATTGTAGACATGTTTTTTGTCATCTTTAAAATAAATGCAAGACTTAAAATACGACTATCTTATCAACCATTGTATTCCCTCCGTTCGGAATTACTTGTCTTGGAAATGGATGTATCTAGAACTAAAATGCATCTAGATACATCCATTTTCGCGACAAATAATTCCGAACGGAGGGAGTACATTACTAGTCGTAGTTGAGAGATCCATGGAAATTGGTCACATATCAGCGGGTGTTGATGTTTGGTTTGGTTCGACCATTTCCATGATTCTTGCATTCTTCGTGGCACTGTGCCACCGAAGTGTTAACTGATTTTATAGGCCAGTGGATTTCTTTTTATTATTACCGTTTGGTCCAAGAAAAGGAACTCAATTATGATTCAATGGCGCCCAGCCAAGTGTATCATAATTAAGGGAAAAACAAGAAGAAAGAGAATTTGTATTAATCAAGTTGTGGCCAAGTCTACCATACAAACATCATAAATGTCATCAGGTCTTGAACGGAGCCACACCGTAGTGCGCTTCTTAGTTTTGCCAAAGTTTGCTAAATAATGACTGAATGGATTGCTTGACTAAGAATTATCTACCCTCCCGAAGAAGTGATTTTCTTTCTTTCACCAGCATCGTATGCGTCGATCTGTCCTTATCCATGCCCGTGATCATCTTAACCACATCCATGCAATCAGTATATAAAATCATGGATCTAAATAAGGGAAATAGAAAAATCCAAGAAAAAGAAGAAGAAAACACCGATGGGTGCAGGCCGGCCTAGATGAAAGCCGAGCTCAAGAAGAAAAGGAGAGATCCAAGTTCTCCTGGATTATGTTTAGTGAAGCCAGCCATTGGGTAAGCGCTGGGTTCGTGTTGAATACTAGGGCGCGGCCTTCTTAGGGGGAAAAGAGCCGGTTTTCCATTGCTTTTTTTTGGTTTCTGTTTTTTTTCTTTGTTTTTCATCGGCTTTTGTTTGTTTCATTCTCCATTTTTTGGGGTCTTTTTTTTCTTTAGTTTTCCTTTATTACTTTTCCTGGTTCTAATTGTTTTTTTCTTCATTTTACATCGGTTTAGTTTGTCTCTTTTCCATTTTTCTTCTTTTCTCTTGGGTTTCACAGGTTTTCTATACACATTTATGGTATATATAATACAATATTTTAATACATACAACATTTTTAAAATTCTTTATTAACATTTTCCAAATATCTGATTAACATTTTTTCTATACAGATTTAATATTTTGTTTGAAATGCTTGATTAAATTTTTTTAAACACAAGCTTAAGGTTTTTTTGAATGCATGGTCACCAATTCTTTTATACCCATTTGAATACAAATTTAACAATCTTTTAAACACATGGTCAACATTTTTTATATACACATTTAACATTTTCCAAATACAAATTTAACATTTTTTTTAAATACAAACTTATGCTTGATTGACATTTTTATATATACATGATCAATTTTTTTCATCATTTTCTAATACATGGTCAACATATTTTCTATGCACCTTTAACATTTTCCAAATGCTTGATTAAAATTTTTAAATACTTGACCATTTTTTAAAACAGGGTCAACCATTTTTTCTATATACATTTAACATTTTTTAAATGCTTGATTAACATTTTTCAAATACTATGTTTGATTAATTTTTTAAAATATACGATCAAACTTTTTTCTTAGACATTGTATTTTTTAATACATTTTTCCTATACGTGATAAATAATTGAGCCTTTTCCCTTCGGAAACTGTTCGGAACGGCACATACACTCGGCTGATCTGGTCGTGACAGATGAGCACTAATGGTTGGCGCCAATAGGAAAAGAAGTGCACGTTCATATAATAATAAAAAGATTAAAATAGATGAGTTGTGGCGTGGTGAAAGTCGTTCCACGCAGACGTTGCCTAAAGCAGTTCTATTTTGCATCAATTTGGTCGCGGAAGTAGCACGAGCTTACATAGATAATGACCACGCTTTTTTTAGTATGCTGATAGAGACCGGACCACTGGACGCGCATGTTTTTTTTTTCAAAAGTACGCAAAATGCATATCTTAGCTTTATAGAAGGCAGAGAGTTATTTACAAGAAGTACAAGGGGTGGCTAAGCCCACAGCGGAAAGCATACCCGAAACTCCACTCCACACTCACTAAACTCGGCTGGATGTTGGACTCTTCTGCCTCTTGCCGCTATCCATAATCTCATCTCATGTGTGATAATGTCCGCGGCTCCTCATTCATTAGCATTGTTTGTGCACGAGAATACTCTACCATTTCTTGGTTAATCATACGCGAAGAGAAAAGCGGGCATCATGGTTTTTAAGTACGGCTCAGTACGAACCATGGTTTTTAGGTACGCTACACGCACTTGCTCGTCCACGACAATACACGCGGCCACCACCTTTTTTACCATAGACCATACCTAAAGCTCGAGTCGAACCGGTTGCACAGCAGGGGCAATATATATATTCGACATCCTGGTACATTTTTTAAGATTATCTTCGACATCCTGGTAAAACGTGCATGTTCAACAACGTTTATCGAGCCGAGTTGTCCAACTATTGGTCCATATCATGTCGAATTCGTGGTGCGTGCACGATAACATCTACCAAAATGCTCTCCAACTAATTTCAACTTCAACAATAACTCTACCTGCTGTCTTCATGGACAATTTTGAAAAAAATATGAAAGTAATGGGATCCTCTCTACGAATTCTAATGTACTTACATAAAAAGGTGAATTCTATATTTTACCCCCAAAATTCACATTTATGATATATTTTACCCCATTAGTGAAAATTCTCAACTTCTACTTAATGTAGCTAAACCGTAGCAAATTTTAACCCATTTTATTTTATTTTCCCAATTTTGATGCTTATTGTACCTGCCAAGACTGCTTTTTTTTCCTACTATGGTTTCTTCGTACTGTAGCGAACCGAATCGGCCCCACCGGACTTGGTCCGCGCCACTCACCAACCGGACTCAACCTGGCCTAGCCAAGTCGCACCGCGCTGCTCACTCACTTTCTCTCCCGCACCCGCACCGTGACTCACTCTCTCTAGCTCGCTCGCTAGGTTAGGTTTGCGACGATAGCAGCGCCGCTCTAAAGTCGGAGGAAGCGGCAACAACAGATGGAGTTGATGCATGAAATACACGATGATTGTTTTGCTGCTGTGTAAAAAAGAGTGAAGAAGATGGGGAGGGCAAAGTCACCCGCGAAGCCAAAGCTGGGGGGGGGGGGGCGACCATCGCTATGATGACCAACTACAAGTGGGAAGCGGAGGCGGCCAGGATCACATCCATGGTAAGTTTCCCGGGGATGACCACACTTTTGCTTGGTTCATGTGTATTCATGGTGCCCCACACGCTCACTTGCTTGGGTTACAGTTCCCAACGAGCACGTTTTGATTTTGTGGCAAGTGTGTACGACTCATCTAGTGTCTCCATTGGCCAGTGCAGCGTGAGGAGGAGGAGGATCCCATGCAATGTTGCATACAACGCCTGCAGGGTGCTCAGTGCGGCTGGCGTAATGCCGCTGTGCAATAATGAAGATGACAAGGAGGAGGAGCTGGACAAAATGAAGATGGAGCTGGACAAAATTGAAGTAGATTTTTCACATGTTCATGTTGTTCGTTTTTGTTGTGATAGTTGCAAGCATCTCTAGCTACTAGTAGTGATGAAATATGTGCCATGTTCTACTTAGTGTAGTGTTGTACTAGTGTAACAGTTCTAGTAGTGATGAAAGTAAGTTGCATTTTGCATAGAAAGTGCATTGCAGGCGTAGGGCAATGTATGTCTAGTTGCCCTATCCTGCTGACGAAGTAATGTATTTGCAATGTAGGTGTATTCAACCAATTTGTGAACCGAATGATGGAAGTGATGTTAATGTTATGATGGGCAGTGATGATGCTGTTATTGCAACATAAATTATGTTTCATGTGCAGTGTGAATTATGGGATTGAGTGAGATATAACCTCATATTGAATTTGTTGACACCTGATACCGAATTTGAGTGAAATAAAATTTTTAGACACCTAGGATTAAATTTTCTGACACCTACAGTGAATTTGAGCCAGACTTAATCTTTGGAATCCCAAACTGATTTTTTTTCGACTTTGAATTGGTCTGAAACAAAACTTTAATGGAACTAAATTGTTGACATGAATTGTTCTGAACTAAAACTACAGTTAAACTCATTTTTTACACTTTGTTGTTCCAAACTAAAACTACAGTCAAACAAAAAAATTTAACAATTATATATGAAATTTTCAATTAGCAATTTTAGCAAAATTTCAGTTAGCATATTGACTAGCACGTTTAGCAAAAATGATACAGGGTTTAGTGTCACAAATTTCACAAAATTTAACATGTAAGCAGCACGTTGATCTCCATATTGAGCACCACGTTTCACCCCCATTGTCTTCATTACACCTGTTCACCCACCAAATTTCTCTCACCCACCCCATCACTGCTCACATTCACAATCGCTCTGATTAACAATTGATCTCAGTCACCATCGAGATCTCTTACCATCGACCTCGTGAAGATAAATGGGTTTGGATATACAATGTTGTTGATGCGGTATGCGCAAGGTGACATGCTAAAGTTCAGGAAGATGGTGAAGATTTTCTCGTTGTTCCCCAATGTCGAAGAGCTAACAAAGAAGTGGTCGATGTGATGTTTGTAGTGACGAAGGAGCTGGTGCAGATTATCTGTAGGAGATCGACTCTTCTAATCAAGATCCTACTATGGGCTATGGGTGAGGCAGATTCAGAGGATCCTAGATAGCAAGCTCGGTGGTCTAAGTATCGCTTTCACGCCTCTAAGGTCCTGGTGTATACGTCGGCTGACAATGTGTGGATGGTAATGGTAATTCCCGCGCGGGGAACAACAATATTTCTATATGTGTGGACGAGGAGGAGATGGTGGATTGCGATGGTGACGGAGGCGCTGATGTGGTGTTGATTATCCATGTGATGATTGCACCTGCTCATCGACGAAGAAGCACCATGAACCACCGCAATGGATCGCACCTCACAGAGGCCACAAATGGCCAAACTCCAACAAGAGGCGCTAGATCCATCAACGGCCAACCAGACGCTGCGCGAGCCTCCATGCCCTGTTGAGCACCATGTCGACATGGAACAAAGGAGCGTTGCCCAATGCCAGGAATCACCATGGTTTCGGGCTGCAGCCATACATCATGTTGTAGGATCGAAAGTATGTCTAGATGGGGGTGATTAGACTACTTGGCCTAATAAAAATCAATCATTTTCCCAATTTTAGTTGTGGGCGGATTTTATCAATTAGCACAAGTCAAGTAATCAACCTACACATACAATTCTAAGAGTATAGCAGCGGAAAGTAAAACATTGCATATGAAGGTAAAGAGAAGGGTTTGGAGAAGACAAATGCAATGGAGACACGGAGATTTTTGGCGTGGTTCCGATAGGTGGTGCTATCGTACGTCCATGTTGATGGAGACTTCAACCCGCCAAGGATAACGGTTGCGTGAGTCCATGGAGGGCTCCACCCACAAAGGGTCCACAAATAAGCAACCTTGTATATCCCACCATGTTCATGCAGTTTTACAGGATGTTTCCATCTTAGACTTTTTCGGGAAGTGGCTTTCTTAACTATTTTGCATATGCAAGTTGGACATTAGTCATCCACGTCGAAACATACAGTAATGCTGGAATTTTGTCTATTTATGGGCCAGCCCAATAGCAATTTCAGAAATTCCTAATAAATCCTAGAGGCAGCCCATTCGTGCAAGGCAAGGGGTACTATTAAAGTTTAGTCCCACATTGCTAGTTTAGTGGGAGTTGGACCTCCTTATAATGGAAGTTGTTTCCCCACATGTATGAGCATGAGAACAAGAGGGACATCCATGCACGCTCCTCCTCCGCCCTCAGCCACGCCATGCCACGCCTCATCACGACGCGCCGCGGTTGCGGGAATGAGCCGAGATGAAAGTTTTTGCTGTAGTGGACATTGAATACGAGCACTGCACCCTTTGACTATTGTCTGTTCGTTTCGTCTCCCTCATTCCCTTCAACTCCCGGCACAGCCTCTCGCCTCCTTGTCATGTGCCTATAAAAGGGAGGTCGCTCCTCTCCAGAGAGACACAGCAAAAGACTCTCTTCCTCTCGCCATCAAGTTCCTGAGCACTGCACTACTGCTACGATCTTCCCCATCCCGGCTTGCAGCGTGCACCGCATGTCAGGACAGTAGGCCTCCGAAACCTCACCTTTTGAGTCCTGTATGGGAGAAGGGTGATAAGGTTTTTGGGGAGCGCCCCGCGTGACTACTTACTTCTTCATCATGGATGCCCCTGACTTCAATGACTACTTCCCCGATGACGACTTCTTTCCTAACGTCGACAACTTCTTCGACGACATGGATGGCGAGGACACCAACCACCAGACCGGTGCTTCTGCTCCTGTTTCATACGTTCTCATACTCTTTCCGTTTGAGGTTCTGCTTCAGTTTCTGGCTCTAGTGTCTGCTCTACATAAGTTTGGTTCTAGTTCATATATGAAGATTCTATTTACCTTCTCTCTGTGAGATAGCATGACCTGTTTTATCTCTGCTATATTAGTTATGCCTTTTCTAGTATTTCTGTTAACAAAATCATTTGGTAAACTGCTCATATTTCCAACAATCCAAAAACCTTATTATAGGCAATTTACCCCGAGTGGTTTTGCTGCTTCCACGAGACCTCCTATGTTTGAGGGTATCCACTGTAAGAGGTGGCGTGTGAGAGCTGTTCTATGGTTTCAAAGCACGAGCTGCTATGACGCCACTCTTGGCAAACCTGAAGGATATTATGATGCTCAACAGGAACAAGCTTTTCAAAAATGGATACCTTGTTTAAGGTTGCTCTCTTGGTGAGAACATAGTTAATGCTTATGCGTCAATTGATAATGGAAAAGATATGTGGGGTGCACTCGAGGCCAAGTTTGGGGTCTCGGATGCCGACACTGAGATGTACATCATGGAATAATTCTATGACTACAGGATGACTGAAGAGCGCTCCGTGGTTAAGCAAGCTCACGAGATACAGTCATTTGCTAGAGAACTTGAGCACTTCAATTGTATGCTACCGGACAAGTTTGTTGCCGGAGGTATCATCACTAAGCTTCCTCCTTTGTGGAGGAACTTTGCTACCTTACTGAAGCATAATAGGCAGGAGTTTTCCGTTTCGGATCTCATTGGTACTCTTGATCTGTAAGAAAAAGCGAGAGCAAAAGACATACGTGCTCGAGGTATTGAGGGAGGATCTAGTGCCAATCTGGTATAGAAGAAAAACTTCCAGTCCCACAAGTTCAAGAACAAGGGCAAGTTTTATGGTAAGCAAAGTTTATGGGAAGAACAAGGCTGTACAACACACAAAATTCAAGAAGAAGAATGACAAGAAGAAAGGTGTTTGTCATTTGTGTGGAGATCCTGATCATTGGGCTCCTAGTTTCCCTAATTGTTATGACAAGCGTCATCTTGGGAAAGGCAGCAAGAGCACTAATGTTGTCATTGGTGACACTGACATGAAGGATGCTGGGTATGGTATATTTCCCACTATTCTTTCTGTATATCATTCTCCTGATTGGTTGATTGACACGGGTGCTAATGTGCATGTATGCGGTGATATTTCCATGTTTTTGTCTTATCAGACCGTAGGGACTTCAACCATGCTGATGGGCAACGGTTCAAGTTCCTATGTTCGTGGTGTTGGCATGGTCGATCTGAAGTTTACTTCAGGGAAGATCGTGCGGCTGAAGAACGTGCATTATGTCCCATCCATCAATAAAAATCTGTTAGCGCATCTCTTCTATGTAGAGATGGCTACAAGCTTGTCTTTGAGTCAAATAAATTTGTAATATTCGAGTATGGAAATTTTGCCGGTAAAGGCTATGAGTCAGGAGGCCTATTTCATTTATCCCTATCAGATGTTTGCAATAAAGTTGTTAATCATGTTTGCAATAATAGTGAATCAAATGTGTGGCATTCACGTCTTTGTCATGTTAAATTTGGTTGCATGTTGCAACTAGCAAAGTTGAACTTAATCCCTGGTTTCACCACTGTCAAAGGGATCTAAGTGTCAAGTGTGTGTGCAAGCTAAGCAACTTCGCAAGTCTCATACGACCGCGGAAACAAGAAATCTTGCACCACTAGATCTCATACATTCAGATCTTTGTGAAATGAATGGTGTGTCAACAAAAGGTGGAAAGAAGTATTTTATGATGTTAATTGATGAGTCTACTAGATACGGCCATGTGTATCTTCTAAAATCTAAGGATGAGGCGTTGAACTATTTCAAGATCTATAAAGCTAAAGCGGAAAACCATCTTGATCGAAAAATCAACAGGCTTAGGTCCAATCGTGGTGGAGAGTATTTCTCAAATGAATTTGATTCCTTCTATGTGGAACATGGTATAATCCATGAGAGGACGCCTCCCTATTCACCTCAGTCAAATGGGGTAGCTGAAAGAAAGAACCATACGCTAACCGGTTCGGTTAACGCCATGTTAGACACATCGGGTCTCTCCAAGGCATAGTAGGGGGAGGCGATATTGACTGCATGTCATGTCCTAAACCGATTTCCCACAAAGAACAAAGAGATAACTCCATTTGAGGAATGGGAGAAGAAAAGTTTAAAGCTCTCTTATCTACGAACCTGGGGCTGTTTGGCAAAAGTCAATGTGCCAATTCCAAAGAAGCGCAAGCTGGGACCAAAAACTATGGATTGTGTTTTCCTGGGATATGCTTTTCATAGCATTGGCTATAGATTCTTGGTTGTAAAATATGAGGTATCTTACATGCATGTCGGTACATTCGTGGAGTCTAATGATGCGACTTTCTTTGAAGATATCTTTCCCATGAAGGATATGTCTACCTCATCTAATCAGGAGATGCCTAGTTCATCGAATCAAGAATCAGTTACAATTACTGAACCTACTATTTTGATGGAACACTTTGAAAATCATGTGGAGGAGAACAATGAAGTTCCAACTAGGAGCAAGAGACAGAGGACTGCAAAGTCCTTTGGTGATGACTTTCTGGTGTATCTCATAGATGACACTCCCAATTCAATTTTAGAGGCCTATGCATCTGAAGATGTTGACTACTGGAAGGAAGCGGCCCGTAGTGAGATGGATTCCATCTTGGCAAATGAAACTTGAGAGATAACTGATCGTCCTTATGGGTGCAAACCTATAGGGTGCAAATGGGTAATCAAGAAGAAGCTTAGGTCTGATGGTACTATCAAGAAGTACAAGGCACGGCTCGTGGCTAAAGGTATACCAAAAAGGAAGGTGAAGACTTATTTGATACGTACTCACCTGTGGCTCGACTGGCCACTATACAAGTACTACTTTCACTAGCTGCCTCACATGATCTTCTCATTCATCAAATGGATGTTAAGACTACTTTCCTAAATGGAGAGTTGGGCAAGGAAATTTATATGGAACAAAGGTTTGTAGTAGATGGTCAGGAAGGAAAAGTGTGCAAGTTGCTAAAGTCTTTTCATGGACTCAAGCAAGCACCAAGCAGTGGCATGAGAAGTTTGAAAGAACTTTAACAGCTGCAGGCTTTGTTATAAACAAAGCTGATAAATGTGTGTACTATCGCCATGGTGGGGGCGAGGGAGTTATCTTTTGCTTGTATGTCGATGACATACTGATTTTCGGAAAAAATCTGAAGGTTATTAAGGAGGTCAAAGATTTCCTACCTCGTTGTTTTTAGATGAAGGATTTAGGAGTGGCTGATGTCATTCTAAACATCAAGTTGTTGAGAGACGATGATGGTGCGATTACATTGCTTCAATCTCACTATGTGGAAAAGATCTTGAGTCGCTTTGGCTATAGTGACTGCAAGCCCTCTCCAACACCATATGATGCCAGCGTGCTACTTTGAAAGAATCGAAGAATTGCTAGAGATCAATTGAAATATTCTTAGATTATTGGCTCGCTTATGTACTTAGTCAGTGCTACAAGACCTGACATCTCTTTTGTTGTTAGCAAACTGAGTTGGTTTGTCTCAAAACCAGGAGATGTGTAGTGGAAAGCTCTAGAGAGGGTTTTGCGTTATTTGAAAGGCACTATGAATTATGGAATTCACTACACTGGGCACCCAAAGGTTCTTGAAGGGTATAGTGACTCAAACTGGATCTCAGATGCTGATGAGATGAAGGCCACGAGCGGATATGCATTCACTCATGGAGGTGGCGCTGTTTCTTGGAAGTCTTGCAAGCAGGCCATCTTAACAATGTCAACAATGGAAGCATAACTCACATCACTAGATACAGCTACGGTCAAAGAAGATTGGCTTCATCGGCTCTTGAATGACTTGCCGGTAGTTGAGAAACCTGTACCGGGTATCCTTATGAACCGCGATAATCAATCTGTGATCACGAAAGTGAGTAGCTCAAAGGATAACATGAAGTCATCAAGACACGTTCAGAGAAGGTTAAAGTCTGACAGGAAAATGAGAAACTCCGGAGTTATTGCATTGGATTATATCCAGACGTCTAAAAATCTGGCAGATCCTTTTACTAAGGGTCTATCACGTAATGTGATAGATATTGCATCGAAGGAGATGGGTATGAGACCCACAATATGAGTTGTTCACAGTGGTAACCTAGTCTATATGACCGGAGATCCCGTGAATTAGATGTGGAAGACAAGCTGTTGGTCAATTGGGAGGAGAGTATCCTTACTATTAACAATACCACTCCATAAAGATGCAATACTCTCCTAATCTGCATGCCAGGTTGATATATATCTTAATGTCTTCTAAGTGGCTCATTTAAGCAGAGATGTTGTCCTGCAGAACATCTTTTGAAGAACACACCTATATGAGTCTGATTGTTAAACATCGCAATCTATGAGAGTAGGGTTCTCTCTAGTAAACTCATGAAAGGTCTCAGAGTATGACGCATAAGCTCCACCTACGGGGAAGACCCACGGTAGCCTAGTATCGGTCAAGGCTTTGTGTGAAGCTAGATTCGCGGAAAACTTGCAGTTCACGGCCTAGTCCACTGTTCAAGTTGCTTACTAGTGTAGCATAGAGTTCTAGGTGGAAGTTCAACTTAATAGTCTCCACTGTAGTACCGGTATATAGAACAATGTTTTCGAACCAAAGGCAAAAACTATGTGTGCCTTTGGGATCAGGTGGAACATTACTGGAATTTTGTCTATTTATGGGCCAGCTAATAGAAGTTTCAGAATTTCCTAATAAATCTTGGAGGCCCACTTAGCCCATTCGTTCAAGGCAAGGGGTACTACTAAAGTTTAGTCCCACATACTAGTTTAGTGGGAGTTGGACCTCCTTATAATGGAGGTTGTTTCCCCACATGTATGAGCATGAGAACAAGAGGGACATCCACACGCGCTCCTCCTCCGTCGCCCGCCTCGCCGCGCCGTGCCCCGCCACGTCACGATGTGGGTTACGGGAATGAGCCGATGTCTCAATTTTTGTCACGCACGATTGCTATACGAAAGGTCACTCAGAAGCTGAAAGTCTTTGCTGTAGTGGAAATTTAATACGAAAGCTACACCCTTCAGCTGCTGCCTGTTCATTTCATCTCCCTCGTTCCCTTCAGCTCCCGGCGCAGCCTCTCGCCTCCTTCTCCTATGCCTATAAAAGGGAGGTCGCTCCTCTCCAGAGAGACACACCAGAATACTTTCTTCCTCTAGCCACTGATACGTCTCCAACGTATCTATAGTTTTTGATTGCTCCATGCTACTTTATCTACTGTTTTGGACTATATTGGGCTTTATTTTCCACTTTTATATTATTTTTGGGACTAACCTATTAACCGGAGGCCCAACCCAGAATTGCTATTTTTTTTGCCTATTTCAGTATTTCGAAGAAATAGAATATCAAACGGAGTCCAAACGGAATGAAACCTTCGGGAACGTGATTTTCTCACCGAACGTGATCCAGGAGACTTGGACCCTACTCCAAGAAGTCCCAGAGACGGTCACGAGGGTGGAGGGCGCGCCCTCCTTGGGCGCGCCCTTCTTGGGCGCGCCCCCCATCCTTGTGGGCCCCCTGTTGCTCCACCGACGTACTCCTTCCTCCTATATATACCTACGTACCCCCGTCAGATCAAATACGGAGCCAAAAACCTAATTCCACCACCGCAACTTTCTGTATCCGCGAGATCCCATCTTGGGGCCTGTTCCGGAGCTCAGTCGGAGGGGGCATCTACCATGGAGGGCTTCTGCATCGACACCATAGCCTCTCCGATGAAGTGTGAGTAGTTTACTTCAGACCTTCGGGTCCATAACTAGTAGCTAGATGGCTTCTTCTCTCTTTTGGATCTCAATAC
Source organism: Triticum aestivum (assembly GCF_018294505.1). Lineage (NCBI taxonomy): Eukaryota > Viridiplantae > Streptophyta > Magnoliopsida > Poales > Poaceae > Triticum > Triticum aestivum. The sequence goes on from NC_057813.1 coordinate 87,272,013, forward strand.
AATGTTCTCCCCCTCTCTTGTGGAGATCTATTCGATGTAATCTTCTTTTTGCGGTGTGTTTGTTGAGACCGATGAATTGTGGGTTTATGATCCAACTTATCTATGAATAATATTTGAATCTTCTCTGAATTCTTTTATGTATGATTGAGTTATCTTTGCAAGTCTCTTTGAATTATCTATTTGGTTTGGCCAACTAGATTGGTAGTTCTTGCAATGGGAGAAGTGTTTAGCTTTGGGTTCAATCTTGCGGTGTCCTTACCCAGTGACAGAAAGGGTTGCAAGGCACGTATTGTATTGTTGCCATCGAGGATAATAAGATGTGTTTTTATCATATTTCATGAATTTATCCCTCTACATCATGTCATCTTGCTTAAGGTGTTACTCTGTTTTTAACTTAATACTCTAGATGCATGCTGGATAGCGGTCGATGAGTGGAGTAATAGTAGTAGATGCAGAATCGTTTCGATCTACTTGTCTCGGACGTGATGCCTATACACATGATCATACCTAGATATACTCATAATTATGCTCAATTCTGTCAATTGCTCAACAGTAATTTGTTCACCCACCGTAGAATATTTATGCTCTTGAGAGAAGCCACTAGTGAAACCTATGGCCCCCGGGTCTACTCTCATCATATCAATCTCTATCACTTTATTTACTTGCTTTGTTTTTACTTTGCTTTTTTACTTTGCATTTCTATATCAAAAATACCAAAAATATTATTTATCATCTCTATCAGATCTCACCCTCGTAAGTGACCGTGAAGGGATTGACAACCCCTAATCGCGTTGGTTGCGAGTAGCTATCGTTTTGTGTAGGTACGAGGGACTCGTGCGTGATCTCCTACTGGATTGATACCTTGGTTCTCAAAAACTGAGGGAAATACTTACGCTACTTTACTGCATCATCCTCCCCTCTTCGGGGAAATCCAATGCAGTGCTCAAGAGGTAGCAAGAAGAATTTCTGGTGCCGTTGCCGGGGAGTTTGCGCAAAAGTCAACTATACCAAGTACCCATCACAATCCCTATCTCTTGCATTACATTATTTGCCTCTCGTTTTCCTCTCCCCCACTTCACCCTTGCCGTTTTATTCGCCCTCTCTTTCCCAATCTCCTCCTCTCTTTCCCTTTCGCCTTTTTCTCATTTTCCTTTTTGTTTGCTTGTGTGTTGGATTACTTGTTGCCATGGCGCAAGATAATACCAAATTGTGTGACTTCTCGAATACCAATAATAATGATTTCCTTAGTACTCCGATTGCTCCTCTTAATAATGATGAGTCTTGTGAAATCAATACCGCTTTGTTGAATCTTGTTATGAAAGATCAATTCGCCGGCCTTCCTAGTGAAGATGCCGCTACTCATCTAAATAATTTTGTTGATTTGTGTGATATGCAAAAAAAGAAAGATATGGATAACAATATTGTCAAATTGAAGTTATTTCCGTTTTCACTTAGAGATCGTGCTAAAGTTTGGTTTTCGTCTTTGCCTAAAAATAGTATTGATTCTTGGAACAAGTGCAAAGATGTTTTTATCTCTAAGTATTTTCCTCCCGCTAAGATCATCACTCTTAGGAACGATATTATGAATTTTAAACAACTTGATCATGAGCATGTTGCCCAATCTTGGGAAAGAATGAAATTGATGCTTCACAATTGCCCTACTCATGGTTTGAATTTATGGATGATCATACAAAAATTTTATGCCAGATTGAATTTTGCTTCTGGAAATCTTTTAGATTCGGCCGCGGGAGGCACGTTTATGGAAATTACATTAGGAGATGCTACAAAATTACTTGATAATATTATGGCTAATTATTCTCAATGGCACACCGAAAGATCTTCTAGTAAAAAAGTGCATGCTATAGAAGAAATCAATGTTTTGAGTGAAAAGATGGATGAACTTATGAAGATGTTTGCTACTAAAAATACTTCTCTTGATCCCAATGATATGCCTTTATCTACTTTGATTGAGAATAATAATGAATCTATGGATGTGAATTTTGTTGGTAGGAATAGTTTTGGAAATAACGCGTATAGAGGGAATTTTAATCCTAGGCCTTATCCTAGTAATCCTTCTAATAATTATGGAAATTCCTACAACAACTCTTATGGAAATTTTAATAAGATGCCCTCTGAATTTGAGAGTAGTGTTAAAGAGTTTATGAATTCACAAAAGAATTTTAATGCTTTGCTTGAAGAGAAATTGCTTAAAGTTGATGATTTGGCTAGGAACGTTGATAGAATTTCTCTTGAAATTGATTCTTTAAAGCTTAGATCTATTCCTCCTAAGCATGATATCAATGAGTCCCTCAAAGCCATGAGAATTTCCATTGATGAGTGCAAAGAAAGAACCGCTAGGATGCGTGCTTCCAAAGATGCCTTTATTAAAGCGTGTTCTTCCAATTCCTATGAAAATCAAGATGAAGATCTAAAAGTTATTGATGTGTCCCCTATTAAATCTTTGTTTTGCAATATGAATCTTGATGAAACTGAATATGATCTTCCTTTACCTAGAAGGCGTTCTAAGAATTCGGAGTTTCTAGATCTTGATGATGAAATTGATGAAAGTGGGATTGAAAGAAATAAAAACCTAGATGTTGCTAAACCCACTATTTTGGATCTCAAGGAATTTAATTATGAAAATTGCTCTTTGATTGGTTGTATTTCCTTGTTGCAATCCATGCTAGATTCTCCTCATGCTTATAGTCAAAATAAGGCCTTTACCGAACACATTGTTGATGCCTTGATGCAATCTTATGAAGAAAAACTTGAGTTGAAAGTTTCTATCCCTAGAAAACTCTATGATGAGTGGGAACCTACTATCAAAATTAAAATTAAAGATTATGAGTTTCATGCTTTGTGTGATTTGGGTGCTAGTGTCTCCACTATTCCCAAAATTTGTGTGATTTGTTAGATTTCCGTGACTTTGAAGATTGCTCTCTAAACTTGCATCTTGCGGATTCCAATATTAAAAAGCCTATGGGAAGAAGTAATGATGTTCTTATTGTTGCAAATAGTAATTATGTGCCCGTAGATTTTATCGTTCTTGATATAGATTGCAATCCTTCAAGTCCTATTATTCTTGGTAGACCTTTCCTTAGAACGATTGGTGCTATTATTGATATGAAGGAAGGGAATATTAGATTCCAATTTCCCTTGAGAAAGGGTATGGAACACTTACCTAGAAAGAAAATAAAATTACCATATGAATCTATCATGAGAGCCACTTATGGATTTCCTACCAAAGATGGCAAAACCTAGATCTATCCTTGCTTTTATGCCTAGCTAGGGGCGTTAAACGATAGCGCTTGTTGGGAGGCAACCCAATTTTATTTTTTGTTTTTGTTTTTGTTCCTGTTTAGTGTTAAATTTTGTTTCTACTTTCTGTTTAGATGTGGTTTTATGTTTTAATTAGTGTTTGTGCCAAGTAGAACCTATAGGATAAGCTATGATGATAGTTGATTTGATTCTGCTGAAAAACAGAAACTTTGCGCTCACGAGAAAAAAATCAGTAAATCACAGAAACGTAATTTTGCATTGATTCTTTTTGCTGCTGATCAATAAACAAATTTTCCAGTACGTCCTATTTTGGTAGAATTTTTAGAGTTCCAGAAGTTTGCGTTAGTTACAGATTGCTACAGACTGTTCTGTTTTTGACAGATTCTGTTTTTCGTGTGTTGTTTGCTTATTTCAATGCATCTATGGCTAATAAATTAGTTTATAAACCATAAGGAAGTTGGAATACAGTAGGTTTAACACCAATATAAATAAAGAATGAGTTCATTACAGTACCTTAAAGTAGTCTTTTGTTTTCTTTCACTAACGGAGCTCACGAGATTTCTATTGAGTTTTGTGTTGTGAAGTTTTCAAGTTTTGGGTGAATTCTTTTGATGGATTATGGAACAAAGAGTGGCAAGAGCCTAAGCTTGGGGATGCCCATGGCACCCCCAAGATAATCCAAGGACACCAAAAAGTCAAAGCTTGGGGATGCCCCGGAAGGCATCCCCTCTTTCGTCTACTTCCATCGGTAATTTACTTGGAGCTATATTTTTATTCACCACATGTTATGTGTTTTGCTTGGAGCGTCTTGTATTATTTGCGTCTTTGCTTGTTAGTTTACCACAATCATCCTTGCTGTACACACCTTTTGAGAGAGCCATACATGATTTGGAATTTGCTAGAATACTCTATGTGCTTCACTTATATCTTTTGAGCTTGATAGTTTTGCTCATAGTGCTTCACTTATATCTTTTGAGCGTAATAATTTTTGCTCTAGTACTTCACTTAGATCTTTTAGAGCACGGTGGTGGATTTGTTTTAAAGAAACTATTGATCTCTCATGCTTCACTTAGATTATTTTGAGAGTTGTTAATAGCATGGTAATTTGCTTAAAGATAATATACTTGGTATTCAAGATATGTGAAACTTTCTTTTGAGTGCGTTGAATACTAAGATAAGTTTGATGCTTGATAATTGTTTTGAGATATGGAGGTGATAATATCAAAGCAATGCTAGTTGGGGTGATTATGAATTTAAAGAATGCTTGTGTTGAAGTTTGTGATTCCCGTAGCATGCACGTATGGTGAACCGCTTTGTGATGAAGTCGGAGCACAATTTTATTTATTGATTGTCTTCCTTATGAGTGGCAGTCGGGGACGAGCGATGGTCTTTTCCTACCAATCTATCCCCTAGGAGTATGCGTTTAGTGCTTTGGTTTTTGATGACTTCTAAATTTTTGCAACAAGTGCATGAGTTCCTTTGATTAATGTTGAGTCCATGGATTATACGCACTCTCACCCTTCCACCATTGCTAGTCTCTCTAACACCGCTCACTTTTCGCCGGTATCATACACCCACCATATACCTTCCTCAAAACAGCCACCATACCTACCTATCATGGCATTTCCATATCCACTCCGAGATATATTGCCATGCAACTTTCCACCGTTCCGTTCATATGACACACATTACTTTTGTCATATTGCTTTTTGCATGAACATGTAGTTGACATTGTATTTGTGGCAAGGCCACCATTCATAATTCTTTCATACATGTCACTCTTGATTCATTGCATATCCTGGTACACCGCCGGAGGCATTCATATAGAGTCATAATTTGTTCTAAGTATTGAGTTGTAATTGTTGAGTTGTAAGAAAAAATAAAAGTGTGATGATCATCATTATTAGAGCATTGTCCTAGTGAGGAAAGGATGATGGAGACTATGATTCCCCCATAAGTCGGGATGAGACTCCGGACTTTATGAAAAATAAAAGAGGCCAAAGAAGCCCAAATAAAAAAGAGGCCAAAGAAGCCCACCAAAATAAAAAAATGAGAGAAAAAGAGAGAAGGGACAATGCTAATATCCTTTTACCACACTTGTGCTTCAAAGTAGCACCATGATCTTTATGATAGAGAGTCTCATATGTTGTCACTTTCATATACTAGTGGGAATTTTTCATTATAGAACTTGGCTTGTATATTCAAATGATGGGCTTCCTCAAAAGTGCCCTAGGTCTTTGTGAGCAAGCAAGTTGGATGCACACCCACTTAGTTTCTTTTGTTGAGCTTTCATATACTTATAGCTCTAGTGCATCCGTTGTATGGCAATCCCTACTCACTCACATCAATATCTATTGATGGGCATCTCCATAGCCCATTGATACGCCTAGTTGATGTGAGACTATCTTCTCCTTTTTTGTCTTCTCCACAACCACCATTCTATTCCACCTATAGTGCTATGTCCATGGCTCACGCTCATGTATTGCGTGAAAGTTGAAAAAGTTTGAGATTACTAAAGTATGAAACAATTGCTTGGCTCGTCATCGGGGTTGTGCATGATTAAATACTTTGTGTGATGAAGATAGAGCTTAGCCAGACTATATGATTTTGTAGGGATAACTTTCTTTAACCATGCTATTTTGAGAAGACATGATTGCTTTGATTAGTATGCTTGAAGTATTATTACTTTTATGTCAATATGAACTTTTGTCTTGAATCTTTCGGATCTGAATATTCATACCACAATTAAGAAGATTTACATTGAAATTATGCCAAAGTATCACTCCGCATCAAAAACTCTTTTTTATCATTTACCTACTCGAGGACGAGCAGGAATTAAGCTTGGGGATGCTTGATACGTCTCCAACGTATCTATAATTTTTGATTGCTCCATGCTACTTTATCTACTGTTTTGGACTATATTGGGCTTTATTTTCCACTTTTATATTATTTTTGGGACTAACCTATTAACCGGAGGCCCAGCCCAGAATTGCTGTTTTTTGCCTATTTCAGTATTTCGAAGAAACAGAATATCAAACGGAGTCCAAACGGAATGAAACCTTCGGGAACGTGATTTTCTCACCGAACGTGATCCAGGAGACTTGGACGCTACTCCAAGAAGTGCCAGAGGCGGTCACGAGGGTGGAGGGTGCGCCCCCTGTTGCTCCACCGACGTACTCCTTCCTCCTATATATACCTACGTACCCCCGTCAGATCAAATATGGAGCTAAAAACCTAATTCCACCGCCGCAACTTTCTGTATCTGCGAGATCCCATCTTGGGGCCTATTCCGGATCTCCGCCGGACGGGGCATCTACCACAGAGGGCTTCTACATCAACACCATAGCCTCTCCGATGAAGTGTGAGTAGTTTACTTCAGAACTTCGGGTCCATAGCTAGCAGCTAGATGGCTTCTTCTCTCTTTTTGGATCTCAATACAATGTTCTCCCCCTCTCTTGTGGAGATCTATTCGATGTAATCTTCTTTTTGCGGTGTGTTTGTTGAGATCGATGAATTGTGGGTTTATGATCCAGCTTATCTATGAATAATATTTGAATCTTCTCTGAATTATTTTATGTATGATTGAGTTATCTTTGCAAGTCTCTTCGAATTATCCGTTTGGTTTGGCCAACTAGATTGGTAGTTCTTGCAATGGGAGAAGTGTTTAGCTTTGGGTTCAATCTTGCGGTGTCCTTACCCAGTGACAGAAAGGGTTGCAAGGCACGTATTGTATTGTTGCCATCGAGGATAACAAGATGGGGTTTTAATCATATTGCATGAATTTATCCCTCTACATCATGTCATCTTGCTTAAGGAATTACTCTGTTTTTAACTTAATACTCTAGATGCATGCTGGATAGCGGTCGATGAGTGGAGTAATAGTAGTAGATGCAGAATCATTTTGATCTACTTGTCTCGGACGTGATGCATATACACATGATCATACCTAGATATACTCATAATTATGCTCAATTCTGTCAATTGCTCAACAATAATTTGTTCACCCACCGTAGAATATGTATGCTCTTGAGAGAAGCCACTAGTGAAACCTATGGCCCCGGGTCTATTCTCATCATATCAATCTCTATCACTTTATTTACTTGCTTTGTTTTTACTTTGCTTTTTACTTTGCATCTCTATATCAAAAATACAAAAATATTATTTATCATCTCTATCAGATCTCACCCTCGTAAGTGACCGTGAAGGGATTGACAACCCCTAATCGCGTTGGTTGTGAGTAGCTATCATTTTTTGTAGGTACGAGGGACTCGTGCGTGATCTCCTACTGGATTGATTCCTTGGTTCTCAAAAACTGAGGGAAATACTTACGCTACTTTACTGCATCATCCTCTCCTATTCGGGGAAATCCAACGCAGTGCTCAAGAGGTAGCAGCCACCAAGTTCCCGAGCACTGTGCTACTGCTACGATCTTCCCATCTCGGCTTGTGGCATGGACCGCAGTTCGGGACAGTAGGCAAACCACACCTTTTGAGTCCTGTACGGGACGAGAGAAGGGTTATAAGGTTTTTGAGGAGCGCACGTGCGACTACTGACTTCTTTGTCACGGACGCTCCTGACTCCGACGACTACATCCCCGATGACGACTTCTTTCCTGACATCGACAACCCCTTCGACGACATGGCTGGCGAGGACACCAACCCCAAGACCAGTGCTTCTGCTCCTGTTCCGTACGTTCTCGTACTCTTTCTGTTTGAGCTTCTGCTTCATTTTCTGGCTCTAGTGTCTGCTCTACATAAGTTTGATTCTAGTTCATATATGCAAATGATATTTACCTTCTCTCTGTCAGATAGCATGACTTGTTTTATCTCTGCTATATTAGTTATGTTTTCTAGTATTTCTGTTAATAAAATCATCTGGTAGTCGTGAAGAAAGCATTATTGTAAATTGCTCATATTTCAAACAAATAGTGCTCATGGTAGTCATGAAGAAAAGGGGAGAAAACATTATAACCAACACCAACCAGAAAAAGCCATAAAAAAGGGGTGAAAAGTTTAGATAAAATAATAGAAAAAATTTAGAGAAAAAGGGCATGCAGCCCCGGTTCAATTGCAAACCAATGAAACCAGTGTGATAAGCATATCTCATTACAGCCCGCGGAGCACAGCACACCACGCTGCCTCAGCAAAACACTCAGCTAAATGACCCGCACTCCCTAACATGGGACCCTGGAGCTGAACTAACCTAACTACACAAATATAACCTGGAAAAGAAATACCAAGTCTTTTTGAGACATAATAGAGAATTTAAAAGGTACACATGGTTTTTTGTGCTCTCTCCTCCCACCAGCATCATCAAACGAAGGAGAGTAACAACATCATCATCAAGCTTTAGTTTCGGCCCCATGTGTAGCTTGAAAGGATCAGTCAGGGTCTGGCCACATCAGCACAGCAGGATCTCTGGCTAGCTTCTCGAGGCTTTTTACCACAACAGTAACCTAGATCTTTGCATCGTTCGAGAATAGAACCTCCCATGCTGCTAGATCCATGGCCATTTGTCTCCATACTACCTGCATTCCAGACCACATAGCATGATTGAAGCCCAGGTTATTCCTGATTTTCCAAAGAGACCACATTTCAGCGGCATGAAGAGCATTCACAACTGCATGTTTCTTATTGGAAACCCACCAGGCCGCAAGGTTCTCAATATCAGAGACCTTGCCAACTCCTGATATGTCCCCAATAACTCTCAAGAGCTCAATCGACACTACACATTCAAAAAATAAATTCTAGCAAGATTCTGGCTCAGAACAGATCATGCAAGTCATGTCAGGGACATGTTGCCTTTTAACAAGGTTGTCTCTGGTCAAAATCTTGTTATTATAGACCAGCCATAGAAAAATTTGCACTCTAGGGACAATCTTCAGCTTCCACACATATTGCGTGTGGACAGGGAGGATGCCCCTAAAGTTCACAACATTGTAAAAAGATTTAACTGAATATTGCCCATTTGCATTGTACTTCCAGACTGGTGTATCCTCACAATCTTTGAAGGTAATAGTACTAGCAATAGAGACAAGGTACATCCATTCAGATACTTGATCACCAGTCAAACATCTCCCAAAGTTGATCTTAAGATCAACCCCATTCCAGATTTTATAAATAGAAATGTTATGTTCATTAGCCAAAGAATACAGATCCCAAAATTAAGTGGATAGGGGCGCAGTTCCAAACCATTGGTCCTCCCAAAAACAAATTTCTTGCCATTACCCACAATCCAAGAGTACCCCATCTTAGAAGCTTTAATGTCCCATAAGATACCTTTCCAGAGAGGGGAAGCCCCATTACTTGAGCAAGCAAAAATATTTGGCTTATTAGTACCGTATTGTCATTAATAATAAGTTTCCAAATTTTATTATGTCCAGAAAAGTATCTTTTAGACCAAGAAGCAAGGAGGCACATATTCATATCAGCAATATTAGTAACACAAAGACCACCATATTCCTTCTTAAGGGCAACAGTCCCCCCAAAAGCAAGATGATACTTATGGTGGCCTTCATAATCATCCCAAAAGCAATTAGCTAGCTGCGAGTTAATGAGAGTGCCTGCCCATTTTGGGAGTTTAATCACCCCCATCAAATAAGTAGGGATGCTAGCCAAATTAGATTGGACTAGCACACCTCTCTTACCTATGGATAAAAGATGCCCCCTCCACCCCGAGGCTTTTTTTAGAATCTTATCTACCAGGGGTTGCAAGTCCTCTCTCTTCAATTTAGCATAATGAAGAGGGGCACCTAAATATTTAATAGGGAAAACACCTAATCTACACCCCAAGGATTGAGAAAAAAGTTGGGCCTCATCCGTATCTACATTGATGGGAACCAAGTCACACTTGTGAAAATTAATACTCATGCCAGACAATTGTTCAAAACATGAAAGGAGCCATTTGAGATTTTTGGCATGATCTAAATTCTTACTCATGAAAAGTAAAGTGTCATCTGCATACTGCATACTGATGACCCCAGATGGTTTTGTGTTTGGGAAAACACCAGAAATCAAATTATGCATGGCTGCTCTGACTAACATTCTAGTGAATCATCAGCAACCAGATTGGAAAGTAAAGGGGAAATAGGATCACCCTGTTTCACCCCTTTACATGCAATAAAAAAGTCACTATTGGTGACATTAACTCTGACACCAACATATCCATTTAATATTAAAGATTTAATTCTATTAATCCATTTAGGGCTAAAGCCTCTACTGGATAAAACTTCAAAAAGGAAATCTCTATCTATCATGTCATATGCTTTCTCATAGTCAAGTTTGAAAACAAAACCAAATAGTTTAGAGGAGGCCAAAGAGTGCACAATCTCATGCGCAGCAACAATGCTCTCCATGATGAACCTCCCTTTCATAAAAGCAGTTTGGTTTTGTAAAATAATGTCATCACAAACTGGACCAAACCTATTTGTACAGCATTTAGAAAAAAAATTAAAACTACAATTAGTCATGGCAAGAGGTCTAAATCTTTCCAGCCTAATAGCATTTGGTTCTTTAGGGGCCAAAGTTAGAAGGGAGAAATTTAGCCTATATAGATCTAAATCCCCTCTCTCCCAGCCTGCAAAAAGACCAAGCAAGTCTGGCTTAATTAGGTCCCAAAAGTGTTGATAAAATAAAAAGGGAAAGCCATCTAGGCCCGGGGCCCCCTCAGCATAAGAGCCAAAGACAGTAGCCTTGATTTCTTCCTCAGAAAAAGGAGCATCAAGTTTCTCACTATGAGCCCTGGATACTACCCCGTCCTCTCCCCAAAAGCCTTCTCTAAGGTGAATATTAAGTTTGGGGGTAAAGCCAAATAGCCTTTTATAGAACTGAACAGTAAGGTCAAGTATACCTTTGGGGTCTTCTACAGGTCCATTCTCTCCTTCCAGCATTGCTATCTGTTTTTTCCTCCTCTTTTGGTTTGCAACAGCTTGGAAGTATCATGTGCTTAGATCCCCCTCCAGCACCTCTCTCTCTGGATCTCTATCTGGCCTTAATTTCTTCCTCCTCCATATGTCCTGCAACTCACCTGAAATATTTTTCATTCTATTTTTAGAAGCAGGGGACAAAAGGTTGAGTTTCAGCCATGATATCCAAACAGTTATATTCAGCAACCAAAGATTGCTTCTACCTATTCTTGGAAGCTTCAATATTAATATTCCAGCCCTTAAGGACTTTCCTCATCAATCTAGTCTTGAACTACCAAACATCAATGGCTTTGGTATGCGGGCATTTGGTGTTCCAGGTTTTGCGGACAAGTTCATCAAAGCCCTCCACACCAGTCCACCATTTTTCAAATCTAAACATCTTATGCTTAGTAGCAAGGATGCCACCAGAGTCCAGCAACAACAGTGTATGGTCACTAGCAACCCTGGGTAATGCCTTTAGATGTACTGCATGGAGTGTCGGGGGGATGAACCCCGGGCAGGCAACGGAACCCGGATCCTTTACAAAAACTGCGGGGCCCGCATCGCCCTGTGAACCGGCACGCGCCTGGCCGGGTCACTTGATCCGGCAAGGCCCGCAACCCGGCCAAGCTCTACGACCCGGCAAGGTACGCCGACCCGGCCGCAGCAACTGGCGCAAGACGACTCAACCCGGCGCAACCAAGGCTTTTCCCCAACAAGCCAACCCCACCCGTGGCATCCACGGCAACCCAGCCACGGGTCAGCTCCCATCCCATCCAGGCCGTATGATGGGACGAGACCTCAATCACCAATGACCGAGACAGCAGTGTTTCCACCCATGCCTATGGTCAGTCGGAGCGTGGCAACATTGCCCCTTACCTACCCGCTGACCAGAGCTGGCGTGGCAATAGTGCCCCCGCCCTCACCGCTGACGACAGCAAGCGGCAGCCTGTCGGAGAGCACTGTACATGACTCGACTCAGCCACGCCCTGACGATCGACAAGACAGCGCACAGCCCCCCTAGGCACGCGGGGCCCGCACCTAGGGGAACCCGGCGAACCACAAGCCCTCAAGCGGGACCCAGCCCGATACCCTGGACACCGACAATACGGACCCACCGACTCGACGTATTACCATTGTAACCCTGGGTGGGTTGATCTATAAAACCCCCAGGAACCCACGCCTACAGGCACGAAAACGACATATGTATGAAACACAAGCAAGCATAGGACTAGCCACCAGAACCGCAACACCGGAGAGAAGGAGCAGCCCAAGCCTTGACCAGCTTCCTTCCTCCTCCAAACAGCTCCAGGAGCAACATTGTACTATCGATCATCCAACTACACTCGGCAGGACTAGGGGTATTATCTCTCTGGAGAGCCCCGAACCTGGGTATGTCCGGCGTCCTGCGCCCGCGCATGCCATCCTTGCCTCTGGAGCCCACCAGCGCCCTCGAGCCTCCTCCTCTCTTTAGCCATCCCTTGGCATCTGTCGTGCGCCCACCACGACAGTTGGCACCCACCATGGGGCAGCTCGAGGAGCTGGCCGGGAGCATGCTTCAGACGGGCCCTTCTCCTTCATCGACGAGTCCGTCACGTTGGCGGATGACGTTGTCGGCGCGCTTGCCGCCCCCTTCACCGCGCTGTGCATCTCCGATGCGTTCGCGACCGACGAGTACCCCAGCGAGGTGCTCAACTACTCTGACTCTCTCCTCTCCCTCGGCGGTGGCATTGCCGCCGGGGCGATGGACGTCCATGTGGAGGTTTACGTCACCGGCGACGGCGCCTCCTCCTCGCCGAGCAAGATGAGGAAGGCCGCGGAAGCCAGGGCTGCAACAGAACGGACTGAGCCATCCGATCCGCTGCGCGCTGTGATGCAGAGCCTCCGCATCCCCATCGGCACCAACGTCGATGCCACCAACGTCGCTGAGGCCCGATCTCAGCTCGAGGAAAGGCGCCAGCAGATGTTGGATCTGTCCGAGACGCTTGATGAAGTCATGTACCTAGGGTAGGGTCATGAACCTATCTAGGATACCCTACCCAAGGACATCCTTAGAAGAAGCTACCTTCCAATCGACCAAGAGGGACTTCACTCAACGAACTCAAGGACACTCGACGTTGAAGATAGCCACTCAACCATGAAGCTAACCACTTGACGACCAGGAGACCTAAAGTCACTCAGCACGCAACGGTCTGTCATTAAGTAGCTTTAATAGTCTTCATGGCACTTTATGAGGGCGTTGCCAGTAACCCTCTATCTTAATGTACTTTAAACCCTGCATAACTGAGGGCCGGAGGGGTCTGACAGACACTATATAAGCCACCCCCTCCTCAGTGTAAAGGGTTCACACCCCTGTAACTCATATACACATAAACCAGTCGACCGCCTCCGGGCTCCGAGACGTAGGGCTATTACTTCCTCTGAGAAGAGCCTGAACTCGTAAAACACTCGTGTGTACAACTACTCCATAGCTAGGATCTTGCCTCTCCATACCTACCCCCATTCTACTGTCATACTTAGAACCACGACAGTTGGCGCCCACCATGGGGCAGGTGTCTTAGCGACTTTTTGGAGAAGTTGCAATTTGTTCGATTGCCTTCATCATGGTTTCTGGTGGAGCTCTGGTCGAGGGCCGCGAGATCCGTCTCGGTGCGCTCGCTTTCATCGCCGACGACTCCGCTGGGCTCCAGGAGGCACCACTCAACATCGACGCGCTCCCCGTCCGCGGGGCGACGCACTTTCGGGCGTGTGTCCGCGGCGTCCTACTGCGGCAGCCGTCGACCCCATACCGGTCGACTCTGTGCTGTCCTCCCTCCCTGTCTCCCGCCAGCACAAGCACTCCGGTCGGTCGAGGCTTCATCGGTGGGTGAGACACGCAGTGGCTCGCCAATCGGCCACCACCCAAGTCGCGACAATTGAGCCCGATGAATCTCTCTACGGCCTGTTCGATCTGTCGACTGGCTCCGTAGAGACTGCATCCGAGTGCGACAGCAGTGATCCAGCGGTGGAGTTCCTGATGGTCAATGGGCCTCGTAGCCCTCCCGGTTTCCCCCGCATCGACGGGATGGACGATGGAGGCGACCCCGCTCAGGCCCACGAAGAATATCAGCCCGAGCCACTCACTTCTCAGCAAAGAGAAGATCTTCGCCGCCGGAACATGGATGCCCTGCATACTCCCATCGCAGGAGAAACTCCTGAGGCTCGTGCCTTGGAAGAGGCGCGTTTGGCCAACTTGGCTGAACGCACTCGACTGGAGAACCTCCAGCGATCACTCGATGAGCGTGCGCATCAACGAGTACCCGACTCCAGCTGATGTCAGCTCTTTCCGCAACCGACTCAGGTATATCGAACCCCAATTCAGAATTTGGCAGCTGCAGCCCGTATAGCGGAGTCAATTTAGCCCTCTCAGTCGGAGGCTGGAAGAGGCTTGATGCAGATCAGGGATTTGCTCCGGGCGGCAGGAGATCAAAATTCAGTTGTGTCACAGTCGCGCAACAGGATTCACAGTCGATCCGTCACTGCGAATACTATTCAGTCGGCTCACAGCCCAAGGTCACCTCCGAGGCGCGTGGGACGTGAAGGCCGGCGGGACCACTATGATGACCGATTTGATCGTGATGATAGGCGTCGAGTACCCACTCCTCCCCCGAGAAGTGGGTCTAACGCCCATCGGCAGCAAGATGACAAGCGCTAGCTCAGTGTTTGGCAGAGAGCTCCGGTGGACCCCAGAGAACCAGGCTTTGACGCGAGATACATCATCGTGCAAGGTTTGGTCGATCGGAACAAAGCTCATAGAGGTGGCCATGATAGAGATGTGCCCACTAGCAGCCGAGTCCATGTTTCAGGTCCAGAATGCTTTAGCAGAGCCATCAGAGCCACAGTGATACCCCCCAACTTCAGGTTGGCGACTGGGGTAAGTAAATGCACCGGAGAGTCCAAGCCTGAAACTTGGCTTGAAGACTACAGTGTGGCGGTACAGATTGATGGTGGTAATGATGAGGTGGCCATGAAGCATTTGCCACTCATGTTAGAGGGTTCGGCCAGGGCGTGGTTGAATCAGTTAGCTCCTAGCAGCATTTACACCTGAGAAGATCTTTCCTGAGTGTTCGTCAGGACATTCGAAGGAACTTGCAAGCGACCGGCCGGATTGACGGAGCTGCAAGTCTGCATACAAAAGTCGAGTGAAACATTGAGAGATTACATCCAGAGATGGATCACTTTGCATCATACTGTGGAGAATGTGTCGGACCATCAAGCGGTCTGCGCCTTCAAGGATGGTGTCAAGAACAGAGAGTTGAGCCTGATGTTTGGTCGAACCGGAGATATGACCCTGAGTCGAATGATGGAGATTGCCACCAAATACGCTAACGGTGAAGAAGAGGACAGGCTCCGGAGTGGCAAGTATAAACCGAGTCAGTCGGAAAAAGGAAACTCTAGTCAGAAGCAGAAGCGGAAGGCCGAGCCACCTGCTCCTGGAGAGGCTCTGGCCGTGACTCAGGGAAAATTCAAAGGGAAGCCCAAAGGATCTTGGAACCCCAAGAAGATAAAGGATAAAGAAGGTAACGACGTGATGGATCTACCGTGTCATATCCACACGAAGAAAGACGAAGAGGGTAACTTCATCTACCCGAAACATACCACTCGCCAGTGCCGGCTCTTAATCCAGCAGTTTCAAGGAAAACAACCCAAGGACAAAGAGAAGGAGTCGGACAAGGCCGAGGACAAGGAGGACAGTGATGGAGGGTACCCTCATGTCAATTCCACCCTGATGATTTTTGCTGATGTAGAGAGCAAAAGTCGACTGAAAGTGATCAACCGAGAGGTAAATATGGTCGCCCCGGCGACACCAAGCTATCTGAAATGGTCGCAAACTCCCATTACGTCTGACCAGTCCGATCACCCTACTCACATTGCCACCCCTGGGAGGCAAGCGCTGGTGGTCGACCCAGTCGTCGAAGGCACTCGATTGATGAAGGTATTGATGGATGGCGGCAGTGGATTGAATATACTGTATGCAGAGACGCTCAAGGGAATGGGCATTCCAATGTCCAGGCTCAGCTCCAGCAACATGAGTTTTCACAGAGTCATTCCTGGAAAGAAGGCTGAGTCACTCAGCCAAATAGCTCTGGATGTAGTGTTCGGCGACTCAAAGCATTTCCGCAAAGAGAAGTTGACATTTGAGGTCGTGGATTTCCGAAGCGCTTACCACACTATTTTGGGAAGACCAGCCTATGCCCGCTTCATGGCTCGACCATGTTATATGTACCTCAAATTAAAGATGCCTGGCCCCAAAGGCGTGATCACTATCACTGGCAGCCGGAAGAAGGCAGAAGAGTGTTTCCAGAAAGGCTCGAAGATTGCGGATGACCAGATAACAGTGGTAGAGCTGGAAGGATACAAGAAAATTGCAGATCCGAGTGATTTGTTGCGGGCCAAGAAGCCCGCCACAAAGTCAGTGTTCCAGTCGTCTGGGGAGACGAAGGCAGTTCATATCCACCCGACTGACCCCAACGCAGCTCCGACCCATATTTCCACAACACTCGACTCTAAATAGGAAGAAGCGCTCATCCAGTTCCTCCGTGAGAACTGGGACATCTTTGCATGGAAGCCAGCTGACATGCCGGGTGTTCCCAGGGGGCTGGCTGAGCATCGCCTTAGAGTCGACTCAAAAGCAAAACCTGTTAAAGAACATCTTCGACGGTCCGCCGTTCAGAAGAAAAAAGCCATTGGCGAGGAGGTGGCTCGACTCCTTGCAGCAGAGTTTATCCGAGAGATATACCACTCCGAGTGGCTCGCCAATGTCGTCATGGTTCCCAAGAAGGACAACTCACTTCGCATGTGCATTGATTTCAAACATATCAATCGGGCCTGCCAAAAGATCATTTTCCTCTCCCTCGCATTGACCAAATTGTCGACTCGACTGCGGGGTGCGAGAGATTGTCTTTTTTAGACGCTTATTCCGGGTATCATCAGATCCGTCTGTATGGACCTGACGAAATCAAAATAGCTTTCATCACTTCATTCGGGTGCTTCTGCTATATCACCATGCCATTCGGTCTCAAGAATGTCGGAGCCACGTTCATGAGAATGATTCAAAAGTGTTTACTCACTCAAATCAGTCGGAATATGGAAGCGTACATGGATGATATTGTGGTCAAGTCACGAAAGGGTTCCGACCTGTTGACTGACCTAGCTGAAACATTTGCCAATCTCAGGAGGTATGATATCAAGCTTAATCCATCAAAGTGCACATTCGGAGTACCTGGCGGAAAGTTACTCGGTTTTCTCGTTTCAGAACGAGGAATCGATGCTAACCCAGAAAAAGTTGGCACCATACTCCGAATGAAATTCCCTGTGCGTGTGCACGATGTCCAGAAGCTTACTGGATGCTTGGCCGCGTTAAGTCGATTCATCTCTCGCCTCGGTGAAAAGGTGTTGCCTCTTTACCGACTGATGAAGAAGGCAGACAAGTTCGAGTGGACTCCAGAAGCTGATGCAGCGTTTGCCGAGCTAAAATCTCTGCTCTCCACCCAGCCGGTGCTTGCTGCTCCAATCAGCAAGGAGCCTCTGTTGCTTTATATTGCAGCCACAGGACAGGTCGTCAGTACAGTACTTACGGTCGAGCGGGAAGAGGAAGGTAAAACCTTCAAAGTTCAGTGCCCAGTGTATTATCTCTCTGAAGTTTTGACCCCATCGAAGCAAAGATATCCTCATTATTAGAAGCTCGTATATGGGATCTACATGACCATGAAGAAGGTTGCTCATTATTTCTCTAATCATGACATTACAGTCGTCAGCGACGCACCATTGTCAGAGATTCTGCACAACAGAGATGCAACTGGTCGAGTGGCTAAATGGGCGATTGAACTCCTTCCCCTTGATATCAAATTTGAGGCAAAGAAAGCCATTAAGTCCTAGGCTATAGCAGATTTCCTTGCCGAGTGGATTGAGCAACAGCAGCCAACTCAAGTTCACTCGGAGCATTGGACCATGTTCTTTGATGGCTCTAAGATGTTGAATGGTTCTGGTGCTGGGGTTGTTTTGGTTTCCCCCCAAGGAGATAAGCTTAGATATGTGCTCCAAATCCACTTTGATTCCTCCAACAATGAAGCAGAATATGAAGCACTTTTGTATGGGTTGCGCATGGCCATTTCACTCGGCGTCCGTCGCCTTATGGTTTATGGCGACTCAGATTTGGTGGTCAATCAGGTGATGAAGGAGTGGGACGTTAGAAGCCCAGCCATGACTGAAAAATCAAGCGGCTGATGATTTGGCGAAGATAGGATCCAAGAGAGAAGCCATCCCCAGTGATGTGTTCTTGGAGCATATCCATACTCCATCAGTCATAGAAGATCCTTTTACCGATGAAGCCCCGCATCCTAAGAGTGTTACGGATCCGACTGAGGTTGAAGTTCCAGCAGTGGTCGACCTGATCATGGAAGCCTTAGTGATCACTCCCGATTGGACAGTACCGTATATCGCGTATATCTTGAGGAAAGAGCTCCCGGAGGACGAAGAAGAGGCTCGATAGATCGTCCGCCGATCTAAAGCCTTTACTGTGATAAGGGGGCAGCTGTACAGAGAAAGCGCGACTGGAGTTGGTCAGAAATGCATAACGCCGAAGGAAGGTCGAATAATCCTTGATGACATCCACTCAGGAACATGTGGCCATCATGTGTCTTCCAGGACCATTGTGGCCAAAGCATACCGAGCTGGATTTTATTGGCCAAGAGCGAATGAAATGGCAAAGGAGATAGTCGACAAGTGTGAGGGATGTCAATTTTACTCCAATATGTCACACAAGCCTGCTCAGCTTTAAAGACCATACCACTTGTTTGGCCCTTTGTAGTATGGGATTGGATATGGTCGGCCCTTTGAGAACAGGCAGAAGCGGTTTCACCCATGTGCTGGTAGCAGTCGACAAGTTCACCAAGTGGATTGAGGCAAAACCCATCAAGAACCTCGATGTCGGTACTGCTGTCAGCTTTATCAGAGAATTGATATTCAGATATGGAGTCCCGCACAGCATCATCACTGACAATGGGTCAAACTTCGATTCCGAAGAATTCAGAGCTTTCTGCATGACTCAAGGCACACGAGTCGACTATGCTTCAGTCGCCCATCCACAGTCGAATGGACAGGCAGAGCGAGCCAACGGCTTGATTCTCAAAGGGTTGAAACCCCGTTTGATGCGTGATCTCAAGCATGCGTCTGGTGCATGGGTCGACGAACTTCCCTCGGTGCTTTGGGGGTTAAGGACCATGCCCAACCGGTCGACTGGAAGAACTCCGTTCTTCTTGGTTTACGGAGCTGAAGCAGTCTTGCCAAGTGACCTTCTCCACAATGCTCCTCGAGTCGAGCTCTACACCGAGGCTGAGGCAGAACAAGCACAGTAGGATGCAGTCGACCTTTTAGAGGAAGAAAGGGAGATGGCTCTGATCCGATCGACCATTTATCAACAAGACTTGCGTCGCTTCCACGCCAAAAACGTGAAGAGTCGAGCCTTCCAGGAAGGAGATTTGGTTCTCTGAGTGGATCAGCAGAAACCACACAAGCTTGCTCCTTCTTGGGAAGGTCCCTTCATCGTCACCAAGGTTCTCCACAATGGAGCATACCATCTTTACAATGTCGAGCATCAGATCGACGAGCCCCGAGCTTGGAACGCGGAGCTTCTCCGCCCCTTTTACACTTAAGTATTCACTCGGATGAGTTGTAATAAAAGTACTTCTGTAGTTTATTTATCAAAGACAAGATCTTTATAATTTTCCCAGTAATTGTTATTACTTTTGTCCACATAAAGCAATCCCCCAGTGGGTGGCTTGGCTGCGAATCTGATTCGCCTAGGTCTGTAAAAAAATCCTAACCGAGTGGTGAGCCAGCCTCCCACTAGAAGGTTTAGCTGCGAAATCCGTTTCGCCTAAGTTAAACAAAATCCTACCGAGTGGTAAGCCAGCCTTCCACTCGGAGGCTTAGCTGCAGTCCAAGTACTCGCCTAAGTTTCTGAAAATCCTACCGAGTGGTAAGCCAGCCTTCCACTCGAAGGCTTAGCTGCAGTCCAAGTACTCGCCTAAGTTTTTTGAAATCCTACCGAGTGGTAAGCCAGCCTTCCACTCGGAGGCTTAGCTGTAGTCCAAGTACTCGCCTAAGTTAAACAAAATCCTACTGAGTGGTAAGCCAGCCTTCCACTCGGAGGCTTAGCTGCAGCATTGCGCTCGCCTAAGTTCGAATACAACATGCACTCTGCAAGAAGGACAAGGTGCAGGTCGACTGCTACCCTCTCCTTCCGAGCTACGCCACAAATACAACATGCGCTCTGCGAGGAGGACGAGGTGCAGGTCGACTGCTACCCTCTCCTTCCGAGCTACGCCACAAATACAACATGCGCTCTGCGAGGAGGACGAGGTGCAGGTCGACTGCTACCCTCTCCTTCCGAGCTACGCCACAAATACAACGTGCGCTTTGCAAGGAGGACGAGGTGCAGGTCGACTGCTACCTCCTTATCCAGAGGTACGCCTTGAAAATCCTACCGAGTGGAGAGCAAACCTCCCACTCGGGGGCTTAGCTGCAGCCCAGTGCTCGCCTAAGTTTTTGAAAATCCTACCGAGTGGAGAGCAAACCTCCCACTCGGGGGCTTAGCTGCAGCCCAGTGCTCGCCTGAGTTTTTGAAAATCCTACCGAGTGGAGAGCAAACCTCCCACTCGGGGGCTTAGCTGCAGCCTAGTGCTCGCCTAAGTTTTTGAAAATCCTATCGAGTGGAGAGCAAACCTCCCACTCGGGGGCTTAGCTGCAGCTCAGTGCTCGCCTAAGTTTTTGAAAATCCTACCGAGTGGAGAGCAAACCTCCCACTCGGGGGCTTAGCTGCAGCCCAGTGCTCGCCTAAGTGTATTGGGGAACAAGTCGATTGCAATGAGCGCCTCACTTTAACCTGCAAAAGACATCTCAAACCAAATGCAAACATATTCAACATTGAATCCAAGTTCGGATAACATCTAACGGAACCAAAAGTGCTCAGGCGCTAAGCCTGTTAAGGTTTGTCGGTTACAAAACTCACTCGGCATACCGAGGCAAATTTAAAGTATCAAGCTCAGAAGTTTTTTACCCCTCCTGTGGAGGGCTGGAAGGTGCAACAAACTCATCCAGATCGATTCCATCTGCAATCCGAGTGGCAGCGGCGATGAAGGTCTCCATGAAAGATCGGAAATCATGCTTCTTGGTGTTAGCCACCCTAAGGGCCACCAGCTTGTCCTCTCGCGCATCCTTGCAGTGAATGCGGACCAGAGACAGAGCAACATCCGCACCACACCTGGCCGAAGACTTCTTCCACTCCTGCACTCGACTTGGGACCTTGTTCAGTCGAGTCATCAGAGACTCGAGGTCGTTCTGGAGCATTTCTCTTGGCCAGAGTGTTGTGTCGATGCGAGAAGTTGCGACCTTCAGCCTTGCGAGATAGTCGATGACAGCAGCAATGTGAGATTCAAGCTGGAGCACATTCATGGCGACTTCATCTTTCACGGGAGAGTTGATGGGATCCAGGTTTATTTCCAGTCGACCAGTCTCCTCTTCAAAGTTCTGGCAAAATTCTGCAAGCATAACCACCGAGTCAAGACAACAGTCGGAGATCACAGTTAAAATGTCTGTTTGATACAAAAGATTACCTTCAAGCATGAGGAATAGCTTCTTGGCGAGTCCACACAGATAAGCCTCCAAATCGTTCTTCTTTCCCACCAACTCACTGGCCTTGTCATTCAGGGCGATCTTGTCACTTTTCAGTCGACTGACCTCCTTGTGGCAGCATTCAAGAGAAGCTTTCAGATTGGTGTTTTCTTCTTCAAGCTTGGTGACTGAAGCCAGCTTCTCATCTACGAGCTTGGTCTTCTCTAAAGCCGCTTTCTGCATCTCAGCCAAGTCAAGGTCTTTCTTCTTCAGGGCATCCCTCACTTTGTCTGCGAAGTTACAGTGATATCAGACTCTGAAACAAACGAGAGGCAAGGGCAGTCATCGAAGGTCTCACCAAACATACCTTTAGCTTCCTCCTTCGCCTTCGTTAGGTTCTCTTGGGTCAGTTTTAGATCAAGCTCGAGCTGGATGTGTTTGTTCTCCAACTCAGTATAACGAGCCACAAGGTCGCAGGATTTCTATGAAGAACCAATCGACAGATGTCAAAGACAATTCACTTCCGAGTGACTAAGGAAAAATCATAGCGTTTCTAAGAGTACGGCCGAATACAAACATTCGACCATAGTCTCGGGGACTACACCCAGTGGGTGCACTCAGCGTGCCCCCACTAGATTCATCAGTTAGAGTCGACCAGTCGACCGACTAAAAAAAGACGGGAGGTGTTCTTCAGACTATAGTCGACTGCCAGCAGTCGACCACAGTCTCGGGGACTACACCCAGTGGGTGCACTCAGCGTGCCCCCACCGGTCTATGAATCTATTCGACCTAGTCGAGTAAGGAAAAAACTTAAGACATAAAGACTATGGTCGACTGCCAGCAGTCCACCATAGCCTTGGGGACTACACCCAGTGGGTGCACTCAGCGTGCCCCCACTAATCCGGAATTTCAATTGACACACCCAGTGGGTGTAGGACAAACTCTGGGAATTTCAGAAAGAAGAGTTTTCAGATGTCATATCCTAACAGAACAGGCAGTGACCGACTGACCTGAACATTACTCTGAAGAGCTGAACTGGCGTCATAGGCTGCCTGGCTGGCTTCTCGGATCGCCTTCACTTGCTCCATCATGACCCCCGCTTGGCGTATTGCTTCTTTAGCAGCACTAGCTTGGTCTTCTGGGACGTGGTAGGTTGAGAAAAGCGAGGGTTGAGCAGCACTCGACGATGAAGGACGAGCACTCGTCAACGGCACCGCAAAGGTTACGGTAGGCCGAGTGACATTGTCTCCCTCCACGACCAATGTCTCGGGTGCTAGCACGTCCTGAGTCGCCTTGCCAGCAGACGCTTTCTTGTTCCTTCTCTGCCTCAGTGGTTCCTCGTCGTCATCGTCGGGAAGGTCGATAACGACGTTAGATGAAGCTGCAGAAAAATAATCAAAATTAGAGACAAGAAGCCAATTGACTGAAGACGGAACTACAAGAGTCATACCAGGCTTCGAAGTAACAGCATCCTCCATCTCCTGATCTTTAGCTCTGGCCGAGGTATCAGAAGTAGCAGCACTGAAGTTCCATAAGTCAGTCGATTAGCTCGTGAGTCGACCAAGAATAAGTTCATGTGGAGCAGACAAACTTAAGTTACACCATTACCCTGAGATAGTGGGGATCACCATCTTCATCTTCGGCAAGACCTTCGCCGACTTCGACGGCGCCACTCGAGATTGCTTCGGAGCTTTCTCAGTCGGCACCGGAGAAGTAGTCCGAGGGCGCTTGGACGACTGCGTGATGGTTGCGACCCCCTTACCACGCTCGACCGCCGGATCATGGACAAGCTTCGAGCGTCTTTCTGAGCGAGGAGGTACAACTTCCTCCTCCTCCTCCTCCTCTTCCTCCTCACCAGAGTCATCACCCTCATCATCGTCGTCAGCATCCGAATCCCACTCCTCCGGGCTTTCTCCCCCACTTCCTTCCTCCTCCTTAGTCGGCGTCTGTGCTCCATTGGGCATCGAGTATAACTCAGTGGTGGCCTGTCAGACAACAAAACAAGACGAAGGTCAATCGACCAATTCACAGCGAAGCAGAATGAATAAAGCAAGATTACAATTGGAGATAAGTGGTCATACCGTGTCCGGTGTGTAGGTATAGTCGAGTGGTGGGATCCTCCTAGCCCCTCGAGGGTTGTCCTTATTCCCTGTGATTGCGGTCACCCACCTCTCCAGTGTGGCGTCGTCGACCGCTTCTGGATGGACCCGAGTGGTGTCTTCGGTACCACAGTACAGCCACATCGGGTGGCCTCGGTACTGAAGCGGTTGAATATACCGTCTAAGGAAGACCTCCAGAAGATCCATACCCGTCACTCCGTCCCTAACGAGTTGGACTACATGCTCCATCAACATTTTTACCTGAGCTTTCTCCTCAGGAAGCACCTTCAGAGAAGAGGGTTTGTCCACGCGGTCCATGAAGAACGGAGGGAGACCAGTCGACTGCCCCGGCGTCGACTCGTCTTGGCAGTAGAACCAAGTCGACTGCCACCCTCTGACCGACTCAGGAAGGGTCATGGCTGGGAAAGTACTCTTATTCCTCATCTGAATCCCAAGATCCCCGCACATCTGGATAACCTTAGTACTCTCATCACCCGGACTCGCCTTTTTCACCGTCTGTGAGCGACAGGTGAATATGTGCTTAAAGAGACCCCAGTGTGGTCGACAACCCAGGAAGTTCTCGCACATGGACATGAAAGCAGCAAGATAGGCGATGGAATTGGGAGTGAAATGGTGGAGTTGCGCCCCGAAGAAATTCAGAAACCCTCGGAAGAAAACACTCGGCGGCAGAGAGAATCCACGGTCTACATGAGTGGCTAGGAGAACGCACTCACCCTCCTGCGGCTGCGGTTGACACTCGGTCCCCGGAAGCCTTGCTGGCCCGTGGGGGATCAGACCCTCGTTGACCAGGTCATTGAGATCCGTCTCGGTGATGATCGAGCGGATCCAATCCCCTTGGACCCAACCTTTTGGTAGGCGGGACCTTGACGAAGATCCGCCCCGACTGGACGCTCTCCCCTTCGCTTTCCCCATCGCCGTCGCCTTCTTCGCGCGCTCCAAGGCCGCCATCTTCTCCTTCACCATTGTCGCCGGCGAAGCACGTGAGGAGTGGATAGGCGGAGGCGAGAGCAGGCACAGCGGGCGGAGGCAAAGAGGGCAGAGAGGAGAATGAGAAGGCACTATTCAAAAACCCTCGCCCGGCGCTTTATATAAGGACGCTTCCGAGTGGCTGACAAGTAGGCCCGGACGCTCCTGTCACATCCCGAAACAGTCGCGCACGCATGATACATGGCGAAAAAGGCGGCATGGAAATCGAGGCGTCCATGCCTTATCCCATCCGAGTACCGCGGTTCACCCCGCTTCGCGCGCTTCCCAAAATTCGGATCCCACAAAATCCGCTAACGGCAGATCAATCTGTCAGACGATAGATTTCCTGCGATCCGTCACTCGGAAGTTCACTAAGTTCAAAAGTTCACTCGACAGAAGAAAGGAATGGATCAAGGCGACTGAAAGAAAAGTTAATGCCAACGCCAAAAAAGAAAAATCGCTGATCCAAGATACGACATAATCAGAGCACGGGAAATAGGTCGGAGAAAATCATCAACTCCTTCCTCACTCGAACCTCGATCCATTCGGGGGCTAATGATGAAGTCATGTACCTAGGGTAGGGTCATGAACCTATCTAGGATACCCTACCCAAGGACATCCTTAGAAGAAGCTACCTTCCAGTCGACCAAGAGGGACTTCACTCGACGAACTCAAGGACACTCGACGTTGAAGATAGCCACTCGACCATGAAGCTAACCACTCGACGACCAGGAGACCTAAAGTCACTCAGCACGCAACGGTCTGTCATTAAGTAGCTTTAATAGTCTTCATGGCACTTTATGAGGGCACTACCAGTAACCCCCTATCTTAATGTACTTTAAACCCTGCATAACTGAGGGTCGGAGGGGTCTGGCGGACTCTATATAAGCCACCCCCCTCCTCAGTGCAAAGGGTTCGTACCCCTGTAACTCATATTCACATAAACCAGTCGACCGCCTCCGGGCTCCGAGACATAGGGCTATTACTTCCTCCGAGAAGGGTCTGAACTCGTAAAACACTCGTGTGTACAACTACTCCATAGCTAGGATCTTACCTCTCCATACCTACCCTCCATTCTACTGTCAGACTTAGAACCACGACAACGCTCGCTGCTACCAGGCGTCGCCTGGAGGCCGCTCATACGAAGCACGATGCCGCCCACGGACTCACGCCCGCCGCGGCCGAGCCAAGCCGGGTCGCCAATGTGCGTACCCGGGGAGGAGCGATCGGTCGGGCCCTCGGCGCCATCCGAACCGTCTATGAGACCCCCAGTAAAGAACATGCGCGCTACGGAGGCAACCGCGGTCGACCTCGACCAACTCACGGGCGAGGAGCTTAAAGAGCGCATCGGGCGGATGCGCGAGCTCCTCTACACTACCAACACCCAGCAGGATCGCCTCAACCAGCTCGCCAAGCCGGCGGGGTCCGGCTCTGCTCGCCTTGGCGGACCCGACGAACTTCTGCACATGGCTTCCTCGCCGCCCGGCGAGGCGCACTCCGGCCAAGCCCAGACTCGGCGCAACCTGGTCGCCACAACCGCCGATGTTCTGGGTAACGAGCCCGCCCCGGAGACCGCCCCGGACCCGGCCAGCATGGCCGTCGTCCGGCTCCAACCGACCCGGCCCCTCGAGGCCTGGCCGCCAGTCGACTCGGCCCGCGCACCATCAACGACGCCGACGCGCGCCACCGCCTCGATCAGCTTGCTCGCTCCCTGGAGGTGGAGGCAAGCGGCGCTATTGGGCCGGCGTGCTTCGGCCCACGCATCCGGGAGGAGCCCTTTCCCAAAGGGTTCATGCTCCCCCGCGACACCCCCAAGTATAACAGGACGGTGAAGCCGGAAGACTGGCCCAATGACTACACCACGGCCATTGGCATCACCGGTGCCAATCGTTGTCTAGCCGTGCGCTACGCACCGCTCATGCTCCAGGGGTCGGCCCGCACGTGGTTGAACAGTTTGTCGATGGGCAGCATCAACGCGTGGGTCGACTTCGAGGAAGACTTTGTCCGCAACATCACGGGGACCTAAAAGCGACCCGGTCGCCCTAGCTAGCTCGCCATGTGCGTGCAGGGGCCGACGGAGACCGGTCGCGAGTATGTCGCGTGCTGGACCGAGCTCTGAAACAGCTGCGAGGGCGTCCAGGAAGTCCAGGCGATCCAGTACTTCGTCAGCGGGTGCCGAGACGGCACCCTCCTCAAGCACAAGCTCTTATGCTCCAAACCGGCCACCATAGCTACAGTCATGGTGACGGCGGACAAATACGCCAACGCCGACTCCGCCATGAAGATCCAGGTCGCGTTGGATGAAGCCGGCAAGGCGAAGCCGGTTCCTCCCCCGAAGCCGGCTGGCAGCAACATCACCAGAACAACAAGCGCAAGGCCGACCAGCCGGCGCGGCGTCACGACAACCGGCTCGTCGCGGCCACCGAGCCTGCGGCGGACCCGGCGGCAAAGCGCCACCAGACCGGCAAGATGGCGTGGCAACCCGCCATGAGTTTCGAAGAGATGCTCCATGCCCCATGCAAGAACCATAGCGGCGCAAGACCCTCCACACACACGCTTCGGCAGTGCGCCATCACCAAGCGCATCATGAGGGGAGACGTCTTGCCTCCTCCGGCTCCGGCTCCAGCTCCAGGCGCAGGACAGCCGCCTCCCGCTGGTGGCGCGATGCGGAACGACGCCTACCCGGACCAAAACGCGGGCTACGTCATCTTCACCAGCCTCGGCGATGATAAGCGCAGCGAGCGCCTTCTTCGGCAGGAGGTGAACACCATCGTCCCGGCCAAGCCAGATTTCATGCACTGGTAGGATCGCCCGATCACCTGGACCCGGGAGGATCACCCGACAGTCATGCCAAGTCCGGGTGGATACGCCCTCATCCTCAACCCCACCATCGTCGCGCGGCGCACATGCAAGTTCTCTCGAGTCCTCATCGACGGCGGCAGCATCATCAACATCCTCTACCGCAACACAATGACCAAGCTCTGCCTCAAGGCCTAGGACCTAGAACCGACCCGGATAGTCTTCCACGGCATCGTCCACGACCTCTCCTGCTCGCCCATTGGCCGGGTCCGGCTCGATGTCCTGTTCGGCGACAGCAGCCACTTCCGACGTGAACCGGTCTGGTTCGAGGTGGTGGATTTGTCCAGCGCATACCATGTGTTGCTGGACCGACCCGCGCTTGCCAAATTCATGGCGGTTCCCCACTACGCGTATCCGAAGATGAAGATGTCGGGTCCCAAGGGTCTCATCACCGTCACCGGTGACTACCGCAAGTCCCTGGAGTGCGCCCGAGACGGCGCCAAGTTGGCTGAGTCGCTGGTCATTGCCGATGAGCGGCGCCAGCTCGACCGAATCGTTGTCTTGGCAGGCAAGGCCTCCGCAGCGTCGATCTTGACCCCGTACCCGACCGACGAGGCTGCCTTCAAGCGCTCCAAGGAGACCAAGAAAGTGAAGCTCAACCCAGAAGACCCCGGCTGCAGCAAGTACATTGTCGTAGGATCCTGCCTCGACAGCAAATAGGAAGGCGAGCTCGTCGACTTCCTCCGTGAGAATCGGGATATCTTCGCATGGACCCCCAAGGACATGCTGGGTATCCCGAGGAAGTACGCCGAGAACAAACTTCATGTCCGCAAGGACGCTAAGCCTGTCCGTCAACCCCTCCGACGATTTTCCAAAGAGAAGAGAAGAACCATTGGTGAAGAGGTCACCAAGCTTTTGGCGGCCGGCTTCATAATGGAAGTGTTTCACCCCGAGTGGCTGGCCAATCCAGTCCTCGTTCTGAAGAAGAACAAGACCTGGCGCATGTGTATCGACTACACCAGCCTTAACAAGGCCTGTCCCAAGGATCCATTCGCTCTCCCGCAGATCGACCAAGTCATCGACTCGACCGCCGGGTGCGAGCTCCTGTCCTTCCTGGACGCTTACTCCGGCTATCACCAGATCAAGATGGACCCGGCCGATGCCCTGAAGACGTCCTTCATCATGCCCTTTGGGGCGTATTGCTACATCACAATGTCGTTCGGCTTGAAGAACGCCGGCGCCACCTTCCAACGCTGCATGCAGAAATGCCTGCTACCGCAACTCGGCCGCAACATCCACGTGTACGTGGACGACATCATGGTGAAGACCAAGCAGCACCTCACACTCCTCGACGATTTGAAGGAAACATTCGCCAACCTCCATGAATACAAGGTCAAGCTTAACCCAGAAAAGTGTGTCTTCAATGTCTCGGTCGGAAAGCTACTCGGCTTCCTCGTCTCGGAACGCGGCATTGAGGCAAACCCGGAGAAGATCAAGGCCATCGAGCGCATGCGCAAGCCAGCTCGGCTGCGCGACGTCCAGAAGTTCACCGGGTCCTTGGCCTCGGTCAGCCGGTTTCTAAGCCAGTTGGGCGAGAGGGCGCTACCCCTGTACCAGCTGATGAAGAAGACAGGCCCGTTTGAATGGAACGGCAAGGCAGGCGAGGCCTTCCAAGACCTCAAGCACATGCTCTCCACCGCACCAGTCCTGGTCACGCCGACCGAGAAGGAGCCGCTGTTGCTCTACATAGCCACAACCTCGCGGGCGGTCAGCACGGTGCTGGTGGTCGAGCGACGAGAGAAGGGCAAGATCCAGGACGTCCAGTGCCCGGTCTACTACCTGAGAGAGGTGCTCTCCATCTCCAAGCAGAACTACCCGCACTACCAGAAGATGTGTTACAGCGTGTACCTCACCGCCAAGAAGCTGAAGCAGTACTTCCAAGAGCACGTCGTCACCGTCGTCAGCACGGCGGCTATCGGAGAAATCATCGGGTACCGGGACGCCTCTGGCCGGGTCGCCAAGTGGGCGATCTAGCTAGGCGGCCACACCATCCTCTATGAGCCCCGCACCATTATCAAGTCTCAAGCCCTGGCCGACTTCCTCGTCGACTGGACCGAGACCCAATACTTGTCGCCGCCTCCCGACTTGACGCATTGGCACACACACTTCAACGGGTCCAAGATGAGACTCGGCTTGGGGGCCGGCATCGTACTATCATCTCCGAAGGGCGACCGACTCCGCTACATGATCCAAATCCACTTTGCCGCCTCCAACAACGTCGCCGAATATGAAGCCCTTGTGCACGGCCTCCGGCTTGCCAAGGAACTCGGCATCCAGCGCATCATGTGCTACGGTGACTCAGACCTGGTGGTGCAGCAGTGCTCCGGTGAATGGGACGCCCGCGACTCCAACATGGCAAGCTACCGCTTCCTCGTCCAGAAGCTGTCCGAATCCTTCGAGGGCTGCGAGTTTCTCCATGTCCCGCGCGCAAAGAACGAAGCAACCAACACGCTTGCCAAGATTTCCTCGTCTCGTCAAGCCACCCCGTCTGGTGTCTCTGTCGAGCACCTACACAAGCCGTCTGTCAAGCCGTCGCCGGACTCCGAGTCCATCCATGTCCCAGACGACCCGGCCACACCTTAAGCGGGCCCGGGGACTGTTGAACCCGGCCCGGGGGCTGCTCAGCTCAACCCGGCCACCATCATCCCGGACCTGACCGTCACCATCCCCGACCCGGGGGCTGCTCAACCCAGCTCGGGGACTACCGACTCGGAACCCACACTGGTGGCCGTCTTCGCCGTGGTTACAGCTCCATCTTGGGCCCTCCCAATATCAGAATTTCTGGAGAACGGGATTCTCCTAATGGACGAGACCGAAGCTCGGCAAGTAGAGCGCAGGGCATCCGCCTACAGCATCATCAATAATGAGCTCGTCAAGCGAAGTTCTACCGGTGTGTTCCAGCACTGCGTCGAGCAGGATCGGGGCATCGACATCCTCCTCGACATCCACCAGGGCGAGTGCGGGCACCATGCCGCATCGCGATCCCTGGTGGCCAAGGCGTTCCGCCACGGTTTCTATTGGCCCACGGCCCTCGAAGACGCCGAGTCTCTCGTTGTCAAATGTGAAGGGTGCCAACGCTTCAGCAAACGCAGCCACCAGCCGG
The DNA here is from genome assembly GCF_018294505.1 of Triticum aestivum. NCBI lineage: Eukaryota > Viridiplantae > Streptophyta > Magnoliopsida > Poales > Poaceae > Triticum > Triticum aestivum. The sequence goes on from NC_057813.1 coordinate 87,302,896, forward strand.
TGTCAGCACTCCGCACCATACCGATCGCCTGGCCCTTCGCGGTCTGGGGACGTGACATGGTGGGACCCTTCAAAACCGCTCGAGGCGGTATGACGCACTTGCTGGTGGCGGTGGACAAATTCACCAAGTGGATCGAGGCAAGACCAATCAAGAAACTGGACGGGCCAACAGTCGGCCGGTTCATCAAGGACATAGCGGTGCGCTATGGCATGCCGAACAGCATCATCACCGACAACGGCACAAACTTCGCCAAGGGCGCGCTCGAGCAATACTGCTCCATCTCCGGCATCCGCCTCGACCTGGCCTTTGTGGCACATCCGCAGTCCACGGGAAGGTCGAGCGGGCCAACAGACTCATCTTGTCCGGCATCAAGCCGCGACTCGTCGAGCCACTCATCCGCTCACCCGGCAGCTGGCTTGACGAGTTGCCAGCAGTTCTCTGGAGTCTACGCACCACGCCGAATCGGTCGACCGTGTTCACCCCGTTCTTCCTCATTTATGGAGCCGAAGCTGTCATCCCGACCGACGTCGAGTTCGACTCGCCGCACGTCGCGATGTACACCGAAGCCGAAGCCAGAGAGGCACGCGAGGACGACGTCGACCTGCTCGAAGAAGCGTGCCTTCTGGCACTCAGTCATTCGGCCATCTACTAGCAAGGCCTGAGGCACTACCACAGCAAGAAGATCAAGCCCCTCGCATTCCGCAAGGGCAACCTCGTCCTCCGACTCGTCCAAGAGCAGGCAGGCCAGCACAAGCTGTCCCCTCCATGGGAGGGCCCATTCATCGTGAGCAGGGCCTTGCACGATCGCAACGCCTACTACCTCATCGACACACGCAAGTCAAAGAAGCGCAAGAAGGCCACCGCCGGCGAAGAAACGACCTGGCCGTGGAACGTGGAACTCCTCCACCCGTTTTACAGTTAGCCACACGAGTGTATGTATCGTCGCCTTTTGTAAACGCATGAAACTATGGGCTCCCCGAATGAGACTCGGGGGATGCCTTTTGTCGACCAATTTATTGCGTCCTTATTTTTCTGCATCACTTCACCACTGAACCTGGCCACCGGTCCGACTCGCTCGACCCGGGGGCTCGGGGGCAGGCCGGCTCGGTCGCCACGCCGCCGCCTTACTTAGTGATTCCTGATAAAGTTGGGATGCCACGGTCCCCCACTTCGCCCTAAAACCATAGATCCAGCTTTGGCTATTGGCGGGCAAGCACAACGGGCGAAAGCTCCTTTACGCTGCATACACTAAGTCAAAGGCTGCCGGGTCGATCAACCCGGCCCGTCGATCATCAAATAAGCAGCCGCACGACCGGCTTCTCACCAACCGGCTAAGCCGGATTGCCGCCAGCCGGCCCAGTGGGTGTTTCGCTCACGCTCAATGCTTCTAAGGACCCAAATCCTGCGCGCCCCTCTTGAAGAATCGAACTCCTTGTCACGGACCGGAGCCTCGGTCCTTTGACTAACGGGGGGTAGGTTTGAGAGAGGAAAAGCACATGAAATCGGTTCAGAAAAGCGGAAGGCAACGAGCAAAAAAGCACTCATGACATTTACACAAAAATATTTAAAGGCTTGCGGCCCGAGTTCATTACACCCTAAAACCCCCAGTGAGTGGGTGGACCTGGTACCTAACAGATTCTACGTAAAGTGTCTCAGACATCTCCAGCGCCACGTTGCGACGTCGACGGCTCTCCCCTGGCGGCCTCTGGGTCCGGTGAGGCACCAGTGTCCTCCTCGGCATCCGTGTCGCCGTAGACGCCCGTCTCCTCCGAGCTCCCCTCCGGATCACAAAGAAGCAAGTCGTAGTCGTCGTCGTTCATGACCCTGCCTTCTTCCGTCTGCTCCGGATGGAACTCATCGTGGAAGGCGAACTCAGCGATGTAGCTGGCCCGGGAGGCGATCCGGCCGGCTTGCTCCCACAGCAACTGCTCCGAGCCGGCGCGCTGGCCCATCAATGCGTCCAACTGAAGATCCGAATGCCAAGATAGCACGAACTGGAGCGCCATCTCAGCACCGGCACGAGCGGCGGAAACATGCCACTCGCCAAGACGGTCCGGACCCATCTCCAACCAATGCTCCAGGCGCGAGAAGCTGCGCGGATGGACGGAGTCTAGCCACAGGGCCTCCTTCATCGCGGTGCTGGCACGGGACAGCCGCTCCATCTGCGTCCCCAGGACCCGCAGGCGGGCCTCAGCAGCGGCGATGATCTCCGAGAAGGTCCAGGCCGTCCGCGGATCTGTCCCAGACCCAGCAAGACCGGTCGGGTCGCGCTGATAGCGGACGGCTTCCTCTGCCAGTCGATGCGTCTCCGGGAAGGCCCCTGTCGCAAAGGAAGAAGCAAGTTAGAAAAAGAACAACAAGGAAGAAAGGCCGGGTCACGACCCGGCAAACTACAAGAAACATCACTTACTGGAGAAGGACTCTTCCAGGTGCTACGCCTCAAGCAACATACCACGCCGCTCCCGCTCCGTGGCACGATCACGCTCGCCGAGTGCCTTCTACAGATTGGCCGCCTTAGCAAGGGCCGCCTTCAGCTTGTCATCCTTGTCTTCGGCCATCTTCTCGGCCGCCTCGCGGCGACGGGCCTCGTCCTGATGGGCCTCCACAGCCGCAGTGGCCTGCTCCCGCAGGCGATCCACCTTGGCCTGGAGCCGGCCCTTGTAGTCGGCCAGCTGGCCTTGCTGCTGGTCCGCCTCGACCAGGGCCTGCTGCATCTCCACCACCTTGGCGGCCTCCGCCTTAAGGAGCTCGACCTCGGCCTCGAGGCGGCTCTTGTGAACTGCTAGCTGCTCATGCAGCTGGTTGGCCTCATCAAGAGACCGTTGGGTCGCGGCCGCCTCCGCCCTTGCCTGCGCCGCCTCGATGCCAATACGGTCGGTGTCGGCAACAAGCCGGTCGTAATATTGACCGGCCCGGAGCAGCCGAGTCCGCCAGGACATCACCTCGGCTATGAAAAAGAAGGATTCAGTAGAAGGAAAAAAGGCAAGACTGAAGATTTGTCCCAACTATTACACAGTTGGCCCGAATCTCGGGGGCTACACCCAGTGGGTGCGCTAGCGCGCCCCCACTAGAAATGAGCACAAAAGTACCTGCGGCGACGCGAAGCTCCTCCTCCTTGGCAACAATTTTCTCCTTGAGCTCCCGGTGCTTTCCCAGGAGACGGTTGAAAGCGGCAACCCGAAAGGCGTCAAGATGTTGAAAAAGACAGAAGTAAGAACAAGGCCAACGCTCTAAAGATTCGACCCAACTACTACGTAGTTGGCCCGAACCTCGGGGGCTACAACCAGTGGGTGCGCTGGTGCGCCCCCACAAAGAAGAAATTACAAGAAAAAATAAGACTTACCAGAACGGCGCACTCCAGGTCGCGCGTCTGCTCCACCTCGGCCTGGGCGAAGGCCTCAAGCCGCTCCGTCCTGCCTCGCAGGCGGCGGCTGACGGCGTCCAGCGCCGCCTCCTCCTGGGTCTGAGGCTCGAAGACGGCAGCTCCCCCGCTCCGCGTAGGCTGTGACACGGCAACTCGGCACCCTCCTTGCCGGGACACCAAGGCGTGCTCCCCACTGGCCGCTTGTGATGCGGCCAGCACCCCCTCCGACGCCCCTCCCGGCACCGATGACGACCTGGACACCGGGACGCCCTACGTCGCAACCTCCGGCACCGCCGCCTGCGGTGCCTCCTCCATAGCCGGTGGCGCCTCCGGCGCCGTCGCCCGCAGCGCCTCCTCCAAGGCGATGCCGCCTCCACCACCATCAGCCCCCGCGCGCTTGACCACGTTGGCCCGCGGCGGGGTGTCGCCCCCACCTCCACGACCTCCTAGTCGAGGATCACCACTTCAGCCCGGCCTCCACGGCCGTGCTCCCTCGCCAACAACGGCTCAAAGACCGTCGCCGCCACCACCATGCCCTCCGGCATCTCACGCCAGGCCGGCTCCGCGCCGGCTCGCGCCCATGCTGCCGTCGCATCGGTCCAAGCCTGGACCGACGCCGCCTCCAGCTCCTCCTTGGCCCGGCTCCTGTCCCGCCAGGCCAAGGCTTCGGCGTCGTTCGGGTCCAGGCCGAGGTCCGAGTCGCCCCGTCCCTCCTCCTCGGCCAGGCTGGCGAGGTCGGACCGGCTCCTACGGAACGCGGCCCCTTCAGCGGTCACGGCCTCCGCCACCGCCCTCGCCAGCACGATTGGCGACCTGAAGAAGAAGGAAGAATAAACATAAAAGAGACAAGACTAGCTCAAAAAATCCAGGTGTCGTGGAAATATCACGTCAGATGTCCTCATGGAAGGACTTAGTCGTGGAGCCATCACTACGGGTTAGCTTAAAGGGGTTAAACCTGACAAGGACACGAGGGATTTTATACTAGTTCGGCCCCTTCGATGAAGGTAAAGGCCTACGTCTAGTTGTGTTGGGATTATTGGGGTCTCGATAACCAGGGAGCTAAACACGCTATGCCTGGCTCTCGAGTTGTTGTTTCTTGTCCCTGAACTGCCGCCGGGTCGTCCCCTTATATACACGGGTTAACGCCCGGCTGGTCTACAGAGTCCCGAGGCCGGCTCATACAAGTGTCCGGTTCGGTCTCTCCTTTCCTTATCTTTCAATACAAGTTACATGACTATGGCGGTTTACCACTATGGGCCCTGATCCGCCTTTGGGCTCCGGGCCTCTAAGCTTTATCAGTAAAGTGCCATCTTCTGAGTCTTCATGGGCTTCAATATAGTTGAGGATGAACCGGCCCCTCCTGGGCGGTTTACACTCAGTAGTTATATCCCCAACATTAGGCCCCAGATTGATTTGAACCGGCCCCGAAGAGCCCTAGCGCCGCCGTCACCATCGACCTTCGAATCTGCACCGACCAAGGCCGCTGCATCACCCTGTTTGTACCAGAAACCTTGCAACACTCCTCCGCCGCCGAGTGGCCCTGGTAAGTTCTTTTTCCAGTAACCCTAGATCTCCATTAGGGCTTTCGAGTTCATCAGTGTTCGTCGCCGTTCATCAGTGCTTCTCCGCCCTTTGTTTAGCCTTTTTACTGGATTTATATACGCCCGATAGCTTTGATCCGCGGCCAGATCCATAGTTTTAGTTCACCATACCATAGCGTCTTGCTGTTCCTGGACAGACTCCATCTGGATCTTCTCTGTTCCTCTTAGCGCCATTGTAGGGCTCAGGAAAGTTTTCTTTATTTAATCACGGTAGATCCAAAATTATACTGCCATATTGTGAAACCTGTTTCTGTAATTACTTAGCAGATTTTCAGCTCTGGCTCTTCTGCCTAAGGGCAGTTTAACTTTTAATAGTCAATCCGCCATACACCATTAAACCTCACTTAAACCGCCAGCTTGACTTGAATAGAAATTTTTCGGTTTAACACTGAGTAGTACACTTGAACCGTCAATTGTAAACCGGCCTTCATTTTTTCCTTTACAGTTTGCTTTTCAAGATGACCAAACAATTCTCTGCTTGCAACTGGGTTCCGTCCCGGATCACGGAGACACAAATTAATGGATATGTTACCACTGGCGCTTTGGCCTCAAAAAGGGTTCTTCATTGGCGTGTCCCGGGCCCTGAATGCCCTCCTGAACCTCAAGATGGAGAGGTGATTGTATTTATGCAACACTTAGACCGGGGATTCAGCCCGCCCGGATCAAAAAAATTCCGGGATGTCCTTGCGAGCTTTCAACTCCATCCACAAGATATTGGACTAAATTTCGTGTCCAATATATGCAATTTTCAAGTATTCTGTGAAGTTTACCTTCAAGAAGAACCATCTGTGGAGCTTTTTCGAGATTTTTTCCATTTAAACCGTCGTACGGAGTTCTCTGATGGTCCCAACACGGAACTTGGTGGGGTATCAATCCAAAAGAGAAAAGAAGTTGATTTCCCTCATGCAAAGCATCACAGCCATCCCAAAGATTGGAACCAAACTTGGTTTTATTGTTAGAACACTGCCCCTGCTGGAGAAAATCCTCTGTCGGGTTACCGCCCTTACCGGCTTAGTAATGGCCACCCGTTACCTCTACGCTTAACTGCCGCAGAACGGAAAACTTATGCACCTCAAATCTCCAAGCTCCGGGCTCTCCTAGCCAACGGTTTGACTGGTATTGGTCTCGTTTGCTGCTGGGTTTCTTGGGGTATTCTGCCTTTAATTCACCACCCCGGATTGATGTATGAATATACTGGCAACGTCAAGGATCCTCAACAATATCATGAAATAGAGATGACGGATCTTGAAGTCACTGAATCTGTGAAGAAGATGCTTGACGAACCGATCGCCACATGCAGCCAAACCGGGTTGCCACCTTTTTGCACCTCCAACAAACCGCTAGCGGTAAAGTTTAATATAATGCTCACTGAATCGCCTCCGCTTTAACAATGTGCTAATACTCCTTTGTTTTTATTTCACAGGCCAATAGTTCCTTCTGGAAGCGGAATAAACCGGCTAGGGCTCCTCGTGCAAAGAGCAAGGTGACCAAGAAAGCTGCCAAGAAGAAAACCACCGAGTCTTCTGATCCGCCAGAAGATATTGACGAATCAGATCCAGAGGTAGAACTTGACTCGCTTGGTTCCTTTTTCATACACCTTATTGACAATGACTATTCCCAGGATGATGCAGCGGCCAGTCGTGCGGACCATGTTGAGGTAATCTCTCTTTCCTCCGATTCAGATCTTGTGCCGGTTCAAAGATTTTGCCGTGCAGTTCGGAAAGTAAAATACTCTCACCCCCTTGCTTATTTGGATCCAAAATTTTCTTTGAAGACACAGCAAGCTGAAGAACGCCGCAAAATCCGGCACAGTGGCCAGCAAATCACTTCTTCCGGTTTACCGGATACACCAACCCGGAAACGTCGTCCAGAGGTTAGTTGTTCTCCTGAAAAACTTTATCCTTTGAAAGGTTTCTTCAGATACCCACTTAATCTGTCTGATCCGAATTACCAGGCGTCTTCCAATTCGTCTGGCGGTTCATCAACCACCCAGCTGCCTCCCCTTAAAACCGTCCCTGGGTAAGTATATTGTCCTTCATGTTTTTCCTTCATAGTTTGGTTTACCGTGCTAATCTTTGTTTTGATGTCACAGTGCCAAAGCCTGCTTGAGCAAGAAGGCTAAAACCAGCCCCCCTATTGGTGAAGTTGAACCAGAGAGGACTGCTGAGGATACCGGTAGAAATACCTATGTTATGGATGATTCCACCCCACAAGGAGAGAACACTGAAGCTAATCCGTCGGAAGCTGACCCGGCCACTCATATTGATCCGTCGAGCCCTCATGCTACTCCTCCAAGCCCAGCTGCTGATCCACCAAGCCCGGCTGCTAATCCGCCAAGTCCAGCCAAGGGTACCGTCAATCCGCCAAGTCCACCAAAAGGTGATGATGATGATGTTGTCATTACTGGCATGGCTCACACCAGTCCTGGTAATCCGGTTGTCTTGGCCAAACATACTACCAAGGAAGAACTTATTGCTATGGGCAAGGGGAAAGGGAAGACGGATTTATCCAACTTCGTCAACCTTAGCGCTGAGGAACTTCATTCCGGTTTCTTAAACCGCCTTTACACCAGCCGTGACATTGAAGCCGGTTTGGTGAACCTGATGAAGGAGCGTTATGAGGTACTCTTCATGAACACTTTGAAACTTTACTCTATTCTGTATATCTTTTCCATTGTAGCCCCCAAGGGCCGGGTTATCTCTTGAAGATAAACCGGGACTTTGATATAAAGAACACTTCAGCTGAGTAGCCCCCAAGGGCCGGTTTGTCTCTTGGAGACAAACCGGGACTGTCTGTCCTTGTTAATTGCCTTTACTTATAACTGATCAATTGTGCATTAGCCCCCAAGTGCCAAGCTTAATACCTGGATTGAGTCTTGGGACTTTGAAAAATACGTACTTTAAAAAGCAATCCACATTAGCCCCCAAGTGCCAAGTGTATAACTTGTTATGCACTTGGGACTTTGAAGAGATATTAACTGCTTTATCATCTGACTTTGCAGGCTGATATAAAGACCAAAGAATCCCAAACCGCCAATATTCAAGAAATCATTAAGTCACAGCAAGAAGAGACCTCTAAAGCTAAAGAGGAGGTAAAGGGCGCTCTGACTGGCATGGAACAGCTGAAAGAGAGCTTCAAAACTGAACGCACCAATTGGGAAACGGAAAGAGCTGCTTTGGTGAAACGGGCTGAAGACGCCGAAGCAGCTCTTAAACTAGTAGAGGAAGAGCTCATGGATTTGAAACATCAAGTGAATTCCATGACAGCTGCAGTTTTTGGTAAGTATTTTATAATACTTGCTTCTGCAGTACTATCAACTCCGCCGGTTTAACATTGAATTCTTAAACCGTCGCAGGCAATCGCATTGCTCATCTTGGAGCGGATATGCAGATGAATTTGAAGGCGACTTATACATTGATTGAACAACTATATACTGGTGCACAACGGGTTATCTCTGCAGCTTCATATAACAAACCGGCACCCACCTTGATCAAGGATACCTTGGCCAGGCTCTCAATGACTCCTGCTCAGATAGAGGAGGTGAAGCGATTGGCTGCTAGGGCGGTCGCTTTACTGGCACTGATGTGGGCCAAAGCATGGATATCTGACTTGGATCCAATTGATATCGCCAAGGGATTTCCAGATGAACAAGCAGACGGGTCAACATTTGACAACGAAGCCCTCAAAGCTCTGACAAAGGAGATGTGTCCACTATCAAGTCAACTTGCTGCAGAGGCTAACCTGAGTGTTCATCCGTCTTTTTACGATGAAGTAACCAGCGGGTTGATACGACTGTGACAGAAGCGCAAAACCTTGTCCCGCCAATCCGTAAGCACACTTACGCCCCTGATGTTGAGCCGTCCAATATGATAAGTGAAGAAGCTATATTTCAGGCTCTAACCCGGATTGACTGGACCACCATTGACTTCCAGCCTCTGGGTGGAGAGGAGGAGGTTGAACCGGCACCTGAAGATCCATCCACTTCACGTCATCCTGGCAATGAGTCTTAATCCGGCGTTCGGATTACTTTTGATAGAAGTTGGCGTGTAAAAAACAATCAGCATTTTGGGCCTCAAAGCGCCTTGTAATAGGCTAGTGCAAGTACTTTAATCTGCAGTACTGATACATAACTTTGGTTGATCTGCCATAATACTTTGCTATGCTTGGTTACACTTTTGAAAATTCTCATGCAATTCTGATATCTGCATAAAAAGAATTGTCCTGGCGGTGTACCGCCGGACGGGTCATAATGCCCAAGGTAAAGCCTAATTAATAATCAAACTTGAATAGAGATGAAATAATTCATACCTGTGATATGACATCACGTAGTTGGTTTACCAACTTTGACTGTAGTAAGGGTGAAGACCCAAACCTTGAGTTTTTATAACTCTCACCATATAATGATGGCGTGTAATAAGTCATGCCGGGTTACAATGAACACCAGATGATAAAAACTGGCGACATGTAGTCAAAGCCAGGCCGGGTTAACAAATTCCGGTTTGATAATAAGGTCTGTCAACTTGTAGTTGAAAACCAAACCGGGTTAACAAACACCGGGTTAATATGATGACTGAAAAGCCAGACCGGATCGAAAGATACCGGTTCAACATAAAATTCAAAAAGAGAACTGACAAAGGCAAATAAAACCGTGTAGTTGAGGCTTTTCGAGGGCTGCCAGGCCCAAATTCGAGGCTTTTCATGGGCTGCCAGGCCGCTGAGTTAACCATTTGACAAAGCCTTTTAAGATGGGCCTCCAACTAACCAATCACCGTTTTAACTTTGACAAGTTCAGGGTCTCAATGAGAGTAAGTGTCAAACGTTCGGCGGGTCATGCCAGGATTACCTGGATAGGAGTGGCTTATTTGATGAAGGCAGGTTAACCTGGGGTTTTAGGTCAATACACCAGGCTTCCAAGCCGTGGGTCGATACCCAGCTACAAGGGTCCTTTCAAACTCTTTGTTACTTTACACAAAGATCCCCCAAGTAACTTTGTGAGCTGTGCTCATTGGGTGCCTATGTTTGAGCTGTGGGTAGCATCCAGACTCTCTTTGGCCCCTTGGGTGTGAAGCTCCCAAGCTGCATTGTGACATGATAGCCGGTTTAACAGGTAGTACTCTGCTTTGTCAGCTGAAGCCCCCATGTAACTCAAAGGATATTTGAGAAAAAACAGCAGAGGCCCTGCTTATAGCAAGGATGCTGGTTTATTTTATTGATCATAATATGTACATTGTCGAAATATGTACATAAGAGTAGCCTATGGCTCAAGTATAATAAGGCCGAAGGAGAGCTATGTTCCACGGCCGCCAGGTCTCCTCCTCAGAACTGCGTGAGTTGTCTCGAACGTCAATGAGGTAGTATGATCCGTTGTGCAGATTCTTGCTGACCACAAAGGGCCCTTCCCAAGGTGGGGATAACTTGTGCATATCGGTCTAATCCTGGATGAGCCGGAGCACCAAGTCGCCTTCTTGAAAGGTTCTTGTCTTAACCCGGCGGCTGTGATAACGCCATAGGTCTTGCTGATAAACCGCCGAACGAGCCAAAGCCATATCCCGTTTTTCATCTAACAGGTCCAACGCCTCCTGGCATGCTTGCTCATTGTCCGCTTCAACATAATTGGCAACCCGGGGCGAATCATGACGAATATCACTTGGGAGGACCGCCTCTGCCCCGTATACCATGAAGAAAGGTGTGTAACCCGTCGACCTATTGGGGGTGGTGTTGATGCTCCATAACACAGAAGGCAATTCTTCCACCCAACAACCCGGCGTCCGCTTTAAAGGAACCATGAGCCGGGGTTTGATACCCTTCAAGATTTCTTGATTGGCTCTCTCCGCTTGACCATTGGACTGGGGGTGCGCCACGGATGCTAAGTCAAGCCGGATGTGCTCTCTCTGACAGAAATCCTCCATCTCACCTTTAGAAAGGTTTGTGCCATTATCCGTGATAATGCTATGTGGAAAGCCAAAGTGGAAGATAATCTTTTTGATAAATTGAACCGCCGTAGCCGCATCACACTTGCCGACAGGCTCCGCTTCAACCCATTTGGTGAATTTTTCAACCGCCACCAGCAGGTGGGTATTCTTATCCTTGGAGCGCTTAAAGGGCCCCACCATATCAAGCCCCCAAGTGGCAAACAGCCAAGTGATAGGAATCATCCTAAATTCTTGAGCCGGAACATGAGCTCGGCGTAAAAAATTCTGATAAGCGTCACACCGCTTTACCAGATCCTCTGCATCAGCATGAGCTGTCAACCAGTAGAACCCATGACGATAAGCTTTAGCAATCAGGGACTTTGAACCGGCATGGTGACCACAGTCCCCTTCATTAATTTCCCGTAGGATCTCTTAGCCTTCCTCAGGAGAAACATAACACTGAAAGACGCCTGAAACGCTGCAGCGGTGTAACTCACCGTTGTGAATAACCATGGACTTGGATCGCCGGACTATCTGCCTGGCCAGGACTTCATCGTCTGGTAACTCGCCCCGGTTCATATACGCCAAATATGGAACCGTCCAATCTGGCACAACATGTAAAGCGGCCACAAATTGAGCCTCCGGATCAGGAATAGCTAAATCCTCCTCTGTAGGCAACTTAACAGACGGGTTATGCAAGATATCTAAAAAGGTATTGGGAGGTACCGGTTTACGCTGAGATCCCAGCCGGCTCAAAGCATCTGCCGCTTCATTTTTACGCCGATCAATATGCTCAACCTGATACCCTTTGAAGTGACCCGCCACAATATCCAACTCGCGTCTGTAAGCCGCCATGAGCGGGTCCTTAGAATCCCAAGTACCAGAAACTTGCTGGGCCACCAGATCAGAGTCTCCAAAGCATTGTACCCGGCTTAAACATCTCCTTGGCCACACGGAGCTCGTGGAGTAAAGCCTCGTACTCAACTACATTGTCAGTACAGGGGAACATTAAACGGAGGACATAACTAATTTTATCACCTCGAGGGGAAGTAAGGACAACTCCAGCCCCCGAGCCCTCCAATTGCCTGGATCCATCAAAGTGAATAGTCCAGTATGTATTATCCGGTTTGTCCTCTGGTGCTTGTAACTCGGTCCAATCATTGATGAAGTCAACAAGTGCTTGAGACTTGATGGTTGTTCAAGGCATATACTTCAACCCATGAGGACCAAGCTCAATTGCCCCTTTTGCAACCTGGCCAGTTGCCTCCCTGTTCTGAATTATATCGCCCAAAGGAGCTGAACTGACCACTATAATGGGATGGCCTTGAAAGTATTGCTTGAGCTTCCGACTTGCCATAAAAACTCAATATACCAGCTTCTGCCAATGCGGATATATCTGTTTTGACTCGATGAGCACTTCACTGATATAGTAAACCGGGCGTTGAACCGGATATTCCTTGCCAGCCTCCTTGCGCTCCACCACAATTGCCACACTGACAGCACGGGCATTAGCAGCCACGTACAATAACAAGGGCTCTTTGTCAACCAGAGCAGCAAGGACCGGCGGTTCAGCCAACTGCCGCTTCAAGTCTTCAAACGCCGCATTAGCTGCATCAGTCCAGACAAAGGTGTCTGTTTTCTTCAACATCTGGTATAGAGGGATCACCTTCTCTCCCAAGCAGCTAATAAACCGGCTTAGGGCTGCAATTCGGCCTGCCAGACACTGAACATCTTGATGCACGCCGGTTTAGCCAAAGATGTAATCGCTTTGATCTTCTCCGGATTAGCCTCAATGCCTCTGTTGGACACCAGAAAACCTAGAAGCTTGCGTGCCGGAACACCGAAGACACACTTGTCCGGATTGAGCATCATCTTGTAAACACGTAGATTGTCAAAAGTTTCCTTGAGATCATCTATCAATGTCTCCTTCTTCCTAGACTTTACCACAATGTCATCAACATAGGCATGAACATTGCGCCCAATCTGAGTGTGAAGACAATTTTGCACACAACGCTGATAAGTTTCCTGGGCACTCTTGAGCCCAAAAGGCATAGAAACATAGCAGAAGGCTCCAAAGGGAGTGATGAAGGCGGTCTTCTCCTGGTCCTTAACTGCCATTTTGATCTGATGATAGCCTGAATAAGCATCCAAGAAACTCAAACACTCACAACCCGCTGTCGCATCAATGATCTGATCAATACACAGGAGAGCAAAAGGATCGGCCGGACAAGCCTTGTTCAAATCTGTGTAGTCCACACACATGCGCCAAGTGCCATTTTTCTTAAGAACCAACACCGGATTAGCCAACCACTCAGGGTGAAACACTTCAACAATAAAACCAGCAGCCAACAGCTGGGCTACCTCTTCACCAATTGCCTTGCGTCTCTCCTCGTTAAAGCGTCGAAGAAATTGCTTGACCGGTTTAAACTTGGGATAAATATTGAGAGTGTGTTCAGCGAGTTCCCTCGGTACACCTGGCATGTCAGAAGGCTTCCATGCAAAAATGTCCCGGTTCTCACGGATGAACTCGATGAGCGCGCTTTCCTATTTCGGATCCAAATTTGTGCTGATGCTAAATTGTTTGGACGAATCGCCAGGAACAAAGTCAATAAGTTTAGTCTCCTCAGCCGGTTTGAATTTCAGGCTTGGGTCATGCTCAGTGGTGGGTTTCTTTAGAGGGGTCATATCTGCCAGATCAACATTGTCCCTGTAGTGTTTCAACTCCTCTGTAGCACAAACCAACTCAGCATAAGCCGCATCACCTTCTTCGCAATCCAAAGCGATCTTACGACTTCCGTGAACCGTGATGGTCCCCTTGTGACCCAACATCTTGAGTTGCAAATAAATATAACAGGTTCTTGCAATGAACTTCGCATAAGCCGGCCATCCGAACAGTGCGTGGTACGGGCTCTGGATCCTCACCACCTCAAAGGTCAATGTTTCAGACCGGGAGTCATGCTCATCACCAAACACAACCTCCAAAGCGATCTTGCCAACAGGATATGCCGATTTTCCTGGTACTACACCATGAAAAACAGTGTTTGACGGTTTAAGACTTTTGTCTGTCAACCCCATGCAACGGAAGGTCTCGTAATACAGAATGTTGATACTGCTCCCTCCATCCATAAGCACTTTGGTGAACTTATAACCTCCCACCTGAGGTGCCACTACCAAAGCCAGGTGACCCAGATTGTCAGCCCGGGGCGGATGATCCTCTCTGCTCCACACAATAGGTTGCTCGGACCACTGCAGGTAACGTGGTACTGCCGGTTCAACAGTATTAACAGCCCGCTTGTGAAGCTTCTGATCACGCTTGCACAAACTAGTGGTGAACACATGGTACTGCCCACCATTCAACTGCTTTGGGTGACTCTGACAACCTGACTGCTGCTGATATCCTTGATTATTCTGTTGGTTGTTACCACCCTGGTTGTTCTGGTTGCCTTGATTATTATGAAATCCAGAGCTTGAACCACCGCCACCATGAAAAGCTGGACCTGAACCGCTTGATGGACCCTGATCATACCGGAAAAGATCAGTGTTTTTGAACTACTTCATAATGTGACAATCTTTCCAGAGATGTGTTGCAGAAACCTCCTAGGTCCCATGTTTTGGGCAGGGCTGATTCAACAAATGCTCCAGATTCATTCCGCCGCCACGCTGGGGCGGTTTACCCTTACGACGCTGCACATTAGCATTAGCCACAAAATCTGAATCTGCTTTGCGCTTACCATTATTCTCATGGCCTCCTTGGTTGTGTTGATGTCCCTTTGCACCGCCGTTCTTCTTTCCCTTCTCCGATTTCTCCTCATCAGAATCGGGATCCTTGGTATTATAAGAATCGGCATATTTGACCAAGGCGGTCATAAGGGTGCCCATGTCATTGCAGTGACGCTTGAGCCGTCCCAACTTCATCTTTAGTGACTTAAACCGGCAATTACGTTCCAGTGTGATGATTGCTCGGCCAGCATTAATCCGGTCTGAAGAATGCAAAACTTCTGAAACCCGGCACACCCAATGAGTTGTTGACTCGTTCTCCCCTTGAACAGAGGCATCCAGATCCACAATGGACATAGGCTGTTTACATGTGTCCTTGAAATTGGCTATAAAACGGGCCTTCAACTGGTCCCATGACTCGACGGAGTTAGCTGGCAAGTTCTTCAACCATGTACGGGTTGTTCCCTCCAACATCATTGTGAAGTACTTTGCACAAGCCGCTTCATCCACATCTAGCATCTCCCTTGCCATCTCATAACTTTCCACCCACGCCTCAGGTGGCTAATCAGCGGTATAATTAGGTACCTTACATGGGCCCTTGAAGTCCTTAGGCAGTCGCACATTACGGAGGGCCAGAATAAGACACGACACTCCCCAAGAACTAAAAGCAAGTCTGGTGCCTCGGTCCACTGATGCTACTGGCTGAACCAGGGCGGGTTGATAACGACCTGTATGCTGTGCTGCCAAAGCAGCCTCCCTTCATGCTCTGCCATTATCCACCACGTCCTGAGCGTTCCCCTCACCATTAGCCGGATTGGGTCCTTGAGGGACAATACGGCGCCGCGCACTACTGGACACCTCTGGTTCATCTATATGTCTGCTATAGCTTTTGCTCGGACGCGGGGTCGTGTGAATCCTGTCTCGGCTATACGAGTAAGCTTGCTGCTGCGTCATAGCCGTTTGAAGTAGATCCCTGGCCCGCCGTGTCTCAACCGCTGCTGGCGATTCACCCTCTATCGGAATAGCTGCCAGCCGAGATGTTGCTGCTATCATATTGTCCAAAGGGGTAGAGAAGTGACCCGGCGGGGGTGTGGTATACCATGGCGGGTTTTCCATTCGCCGAGGTGGACCCATCACCTAAGGTTGATCCGGCGCTTCGGTCCTTGGCGCAATAGTTTGGTTCACTGATGTCGGATTGCTAGTCCGTGCTCCTGGCGTACCAAAGAGGTTCATCACATTGTAATCCGTCGGCAAGTGAGATCGATGTATCCTCTTGAATACTTCATTTGAAGCGTTCTGATCCATCAAAAGTCGATAATTCTCAGCTTGAATCCTCTGCGCCTGGGCATCTAAAGCGGCCCGCTCCTCAGTCATCCGGATCTCCTCAGCTGCTAAATCCTCTTTGGCATGTGTTATCTGATCCTTTAGCCTTGCAATATCCGCATTGTGCTGATCCTGCGTCACCGGTGTAACTGTTGTGGTTAACAAGGTCGCCCAGGCATCCATCAAACCGGAGAGAACTTGAGCCGGCCGGCGCGCGGAGCCTCCTGCCCCTGCTACCGGTCCGGACGCCGCCGCAGTAGAGTTTTGCAAAGTTGGCTGAGTCCGGCCATGAAGATTCCGACGTGGTTCGGTGGTTCAAGAAATTCCGGAATACTGGTGCCATCGAAATACCCTTCAAACACACCATCCTGAACTTGGTACAGGGATTCGGTTTCACCAGCGGATGATTCACCGTCGGAATAAGCGACCGTCTCACCTTCAAACACCGGTTCAGATCCGATGCCGTGGACACATCCCACGAACGCACGCTTCATGGCAGGCTGAATCCAGGCGGGGCTTGCACGCTAAGCCGTCTCGACGAGGTCGATGCAGATGTCCGGCTCAGGGCCCGATTCGTCGATCTTGCTGATGAAGACGTGAATTCCGTCGAAGGGGACCCGATACCCGTACTCGATTGAGCTGGCCTCGGGGCCCCAGCCTGCATTATTGATGTAGATCTTGTCGCGACGGCTCTTGGTCATCCGGCCCACTGTGTATCCTTTGAGTCCTTCAAAGCTGCCCTTCAAGAACTCAAAACCATCGTGCGATAGCCCCATGGTGGGCGCCAACTGTCGTGGAAATATCACGTCAGATGTCCTCATGGAAGGACTTAGTCGTGGAGCCATCACTATGGGTTAGCTTAAAGGGGTTAAACCGGACAAAGGACACGAGGATTTTATACTAGTCCGGCCCCTTCGATGAAGGTAAAGGCCTACGTCTAGTTGTGTTGGGATTATTGGGGTCTCGATAACCAGGGAGCTAAACACGCTATGCCTGGCTCTCGAGTTGTTGTTTCTTGTTCGTGAACCGCCGCTGGGTCGTCCCCTTATATACACGGGTTAACTCCCGGCCGGTCTACAGAGTCCCGAGGCCGGCTCATACAAGTGATCGTCTCGGTCTCTCCTTTCCTTAAATTTCAATACAAGTTACATGACTATGGCGGTTTACCACTATGGGCCCTAATCCGCCTATGGGCTCCGGGCCTCTAAGCTTTATCAGTAAAGCGCCATCTTCTGAGTCTTCATGGGCTTCAATATAGTTGAGGGTGAACCGACCCCTCCTGGGCGGTTTACACTCAGTAGTTATATCCCCAACACCAGGCACAAACAAGAAATGAAGCTTACCCCGTCAAGACCGGGACCGGGGTTGGCCTCCCGTGCCCACCACCGCGCTTCTTCTTGGCCGGCTTCCCGGGCTCGGCCGAGTCCGGCGTGCGCTTCGGGGCCTGGGGTCGTGGCGCGACGTTGTCTTTTCCATGCGGGCGACTTGATGCCGCCCCATGCGAGGGCCCGGCTCCGCTCACGTCGCTGCCTCCCCCGCCCAACGCCGCTACACCAACAACCGGCGTCAGCATTGCCCGCACCGCGACATGATTAACAATTCAAGACAAATGAAGAAAGAAAGATTCGAGACTTACCCGCACGATGCCCAGCGTAGGCGTCGGACTCGGCCACCTCCTCTCCGCCATGAGTCGTGGGCTCCTCTGGCGCCACTGGCGCCACCTGCGACGAAGCCCGAGCGTAAGGATGCCGAATCGCGTTCAGAAGTATCTCCCACGTCGCGTCAGGACGAATGAGAAGATGCGCGGCAGTAAAGTAAGAAGACCAGACACTCACCTGCGGCGCCGGGTTCGACTGGCTGTACAGCACCTTGCCGAATCGCTAGTCCTCTCCAAGGTTGGCCTTGGAGATGTCGTTCACGCCGCGTGCAACCTACTCCGTGGATAGCCGCGTCGACCCCATGCGGTTGGGTCTTGAAGGATGATCATTTCGCCGATGAGGCAGGAGCACCTCTGAAGCGAAAGGACCCGGCGAGTGATGAACGCGGCCGGGAGGTCAGTGCCGGTGAGCCAATCCCGCGTCCTCATCACCGTCACCCGCTCGGAGAGGTTGATGATTTCCTGCGACGGGCGCGGGAGTGAGTAGCCCCAGTTCGTCTTCGCCCGCGGTGGCGCGATGGCGAAGAGCGGTAGGTTGATATGGTCCGCGCCAAGGTTGCAGACATAGAAGGAGTTCTACCACTTCTTGGCAGAATCCTCCAGCGGGATCTTGGGAAATCCGCCCCCGACCGCTTCGAGATGACGGCGGCGCTGCAGTCGGCGAACTCCCCGGCCGACGGGCCATGCTGGTTCAAGGAGAAGAAGCGCGCCCAGAGTTCGATCGTGGGCTCGACCCCAGGTACCCCTTGCACAGGGTCACAAAGTCGGAAAGCTGGATGATGGCATCGGCGCCAAGATGGTGTGGTTGGAGTCCGAAGAACTCCAAGAACGCGCGGAAGAAGGTGCTCACCGGCAGCCCAAACCCGCGCTCAAAATGCGTGAGGAAGACCATGCGCTCCTGCCCTTGGGCCGGGGCCTCTGCTCGCCGCGCGACAGGCGGACGCCGATGTCCGTCTCCCGTGGCAAGCGCCGCGAAGCTCGAAGCTGGGTGATGTCCTCGGTGGTGATGTTGGAGCCCATCCAGGAGCCCGACGGCAGCGCCATGGGCAGAAGAAGGAAGAAAGAAGATGTACGACGGAGGAAGCTCTGCTCGGGGTGGCAGGCGCAGCTGTGCGTCGGCGGCATAGAGCAGAGCAAGAGCAGGAGGATAGGAGGGCGCGAGCGAGAGTGATGTCCGCCGTCCCCTTGTCCCCCTCAATTTATAACCCTCGGTTCAAACGTGGGGGAGTGGGATCGTCTGCACGCACCTGTTCCACTACCCCGCAATAAGTGCACACATACACGCGCAGTAACTGCCCGAGGAAGAGCAACCGACCCCCGGACGCCACAATAAATCCGTGCGCGTGGACGACCCTGTCCCGTCACGCGCGTGCCCTGTCAGGCCCCTCCGACTTCCGGGCATCACGTGGCGCCTGCGCGAAGCCCAAGGTATTGCCTCAAGATTTGACGGACTCCTCGGTTCCCACCACGGCCGGGATGCCACGATCCGGTTTCCGAGAAAACCGGCACACAATGGGTGTTGCCGGACCCGGCGCTCGCAGAATCCGCCTTGCTCAAGGGCAAACTACGAAGGCCCACTCATCCGAAGACGGCGGACCTTCACAGCTTCGGGGACTACTGTCGGGGGGATGAACCCCGGGCAGGCAATGGAACCTGGATCCTTTTCAAAAATAGCAGGGCCCACATCGCTTCGTAAACCGGCACGCGCCTAGCCGGGTTGCTCGACCCGGCAAGGTATGTCGACCCGGCCGCAGCAACTGGCGCAAGATGACTCAACCCGGCGCAACCAAGGCTTCCCCAACAAGCCAACCCAACCCGTGACGTCCATGGCAACCCAGCCACGGGTCAGCTCCCGTCCCATCCAGGTCGTACGATGGGACGAGACCTCAATCACCAATGACTGAGACAACAGTGTTTCCACCCATGCCTATGGTCAGCCGGAGCGTGGCAACAGTGCCCCTTACCTACCTGCTGACCGGGGCTCACGTGGCAACAGTGCCCCCGCCCTCACCGCTGACGACAGCAAGCGACAGCCTGACGAAGAGCATTGTACATGACTCGACTCGGCCATGCCCTGACGATTGACAAGACGGCACACAGTCCCCCTAGGCACGCGGGGCCCACACCTAGGGGAACCCGGCGAACCACAAGCCCTCAAGCGGGACCCAGTCCGATACCCCGGACACCGACAATACGGACCCACCGACTCGGCGTATTACCATTGTAACCGTAGGTGGGTTGATCTATAAAACCCCCAGGAACCCACGCCTACAGGAACGAAAACGACATATGTATGAAACACAAGCAAGCATAGGACTAGCCACCAGAACCGCAACACCGGAGAGAAGGAGCAGCCCAAGCCTTGGCTAGCTTCCTTCCTCCTCCAAATAGCTCCAGGAGCAACATTATACTATCGATCATCCAACTACACTTGGAAGGACTAGGGGTATTATCTCTCCGGAGAGCCCCGAACCTGGGTATGTCCGGTGTCCCGTGCCCGCGCATGCCAACCTCGCCTTTGGAGCCCACCAGCGCCCTTGAGCCTCCTCCTCTCTTTAGCCATCCCTTGGCATCTGTCGTGCGCCCACCACGACAGGGAGCATAGCTTCCTAGTCAGTAGTCACAAAAACTCTATCCAGGGTCGCCATGATCATACCCTCCTGATTGTTACCCCAAGTAAATCTCCTACCAATGTTACTAATCTCTATCAGATTGAATTTATTTATCCAGTCATTGAACATATCAGCCCAATGGTGATTGATAGCACTAGTGGATTTCTCAGCAGCGTTTCTGAAGAGATTGAAATCTCACCTATTATGGTAGGACCATCCCACCCAGCTGCTATATTGTGTAATTCATTCATAAAATCAAGCTTACCCTCATCATAAGAAGAACCATAAACAGAGATAAGTCTCCAGTTTTATTGTTATTTCTACATCTAAGAATACATGAAACACAAAAAATATGGATGTCACAAGATAAAATCTCAAATGTGTCATCCTTAAGACCTATTAGGATACCTCCAGCTGTATCAACTGCAGGCAGCCATTTCCAACAGTACCCATTTTTGGAATCTAAAGCTTCCAGTTGTAGCAGAGAAAAATCAATTTTCTCTATTTTAGAAATACAAATAAAATCAGGACAGTGAGCTTTTATAAGCTCTTGCACCCTCAAGCTCTTATGAGGCACATTTAGGCCCCTAGCATTCCAAAATAAACCTATCATTTATCAGGGAAATAAATTTTTCCTCCTAGACCTACTCCCTTTCTTGCTGCTCACCTTAATCCATGAGTGATCAGCCTCCTGTATCTCACGAATGTGAGTACTAGGAGAGGGAAAATCAAAATTTAAATCAGGTTTTTGACCTTGAGGAAATTCTTCCCCGCTAGCATCAATGTTAGGGGGAAGCAACATGTCAGGGTTGCCCTGATGAAATTTATCTAATCTAACATCTTCTTGTTGTTTAATGATATCAATGTTGCAAGTGATTTGGGTTGTATCCTCTCCAAGGATCACCCCAGCTTTATCAGCTCTATCAGCAAGCACATCATTATCTAACCAACTGAAAGAGTTCTTAAAACCAGGTTTTTTTACCTCTAGGCACTTCCAGATTTTGGATTTGCTTCAGCTCTTGAGCTTTCTTCAAACTGTGTATTCCACTTATCTGAATCCTAGCACTAAATCTTGCAGCAATGACAGGGCCCCACTTCGTCTTGCCAATTGGTGGAAGCTTCGAGATCTTGTCTTTCTCCTTTCCCTTACTATCCACTGCCTCTTCAAATCGAGCCAGCAAAGGTCCAGAAATGTTCTCAGCAGGTCTCTTCTTAGCTACTTCCAGATAGCTTTTGGCGGCGGGGGGGGGGGGACCTTGTTCTTTATTAAAAGTAGTTTTCTCCAGCTCATTTGTAGGAGCAGGAGTAACAAGGACCGCAACATTCCTTGCCCCTCTTGGTGCAGGGGTGGGTCTAGCAGCAAGTGCAGGTGTCTTCCCTCTCTCCTGCCCTCCCATCATTTCTTCACCCAGGAGGTTATCATCCTCAATTTCTTCATCACCCTCTCTGGCCTGTTTGGCTTGATCATCGTCACCAGGATCACTGGGGTCATGCGGTGAGGTCATAAGAGTGTCATCTTCCACTCTGAAGGTCAATAAATATAGCTCTTGACAAAATTCAACCATTCTGTCCTCAGGGATTTCTGTAGGATCTCTCACAGCAACTTGAACCCTTACTTTTTCATAAAAACTCCTTAAAATGCCATGTCAGTTAACATTTAGCAAGAAACCCAAAGAGAATGTGATTTGAGCAATTACATTCCAAGAACACCACTTTGGTGGCAGCCCCCCAATCTCAATCCAGATTTCCTGTAGACTATCATAGGCCGGGAGCTCTCCTTTCCAGTCTCTAAATAGAATGGTTACCCCTTTTTTTATTGAGATTAATGGATGGATATTCAACCAAGTCCCGGATCTTTTTGTTGGGTGGAAACCTGACCAGGTACTGCTTTTCATCATAACCTCTAATTTGCCAGGGCTAATTTGTCTTCCACATTTCAGCAAAACATTTCTCCAGTTCCTTGGCACTTATCTCACCCTCCTGAACAAATACTAGCCCAACATTACCAAAGTTGAGCCAAGCCACTTCACTCTTCTTCCCAGTCTTAATATGGTAGAAACCCAGACCACTATTAGCACTGCCCAAATACTGACTGAAAGGGTAGGTTTTGTACCAAGTTGGGAAAACATCCATATGGTGACTATGATTTCTGCAGATAAACAAAGTTTTGGAAGAGAGCACATCCCCACGAAGTGGCCAGGCAATCCATAGTTTTAGCATATAGCACCAGCAAACTTGGGATCAATATGGAAAGGTTCTGCAATTTCTGAGCTTTGATCTGTCTCTTCATTTTTTTTCTGCTCAGTCTTACCAGCGGGCTTCTTCTGCTTCTTCTTATTCTTGCCAGTGCCAGCCTGCCCACTGCTGCCTGCCTGACTCCCACTGTTTTGCATTGGAGCATTGTGGTAAGTTGCGGGATGGCTTGCAGGCGGGGGGATAAACTGGTATGGAAACTGCGGCTGCGGCATCCATGGACCAACTGGAGCAAAGTGTGGGTTCCATCCCCCATACTGGGGATACATCTGGCCTCCTTGATTCATCATAGATGGACCCGCGGCCAAGGGAACAATTTGGGGCTTGGCATATATAGAGACAGGAAGATTCGATCGGGTGGGGTCACCTGGTGAACTGGAGGAGGAGGAGCAGCCGGTACAGTCGCATCCGGCGTGGTGGGAGGGATAGGCGCTCGCCCACCTTCGTTCCTCCCTCTCCCTGCACTGTATCTTCCCCCTCTGGATCCCTGTTGTCCCCCTGGGCCTGCTATCCCTCTCACGATCGACGCGTAGGGAACACTCCCTTCACGCCTCCCCTAAAAATCCCTAGAGAACTTGAAGATCTTCAGAACCGGGAGCCAATCAGATCGACCTACAGGGTGAAAGTCATCTACCGAGAACTCTCCTGATTGGAACAGATCCCTCCGCACCCAGACCAGATCAGAGAAATCCCTTCGGTGGCAGCGAACCCTAGTTGTGTTGTATTTATCCTCTCTTGCTGCCCACCGTGTAGGCGGGTTTTGAGAATGTGTCTTCTCCTTATGACCCAATTTTCCGATTCCCCCTTCTCTGCCCACTGGCCCTCTCTCGCAGGAGTCTCTGGCAGGTGGGGTCCTCCTCCCCGCGCCTCTGGTCGGAGAGCGCAGCAATAGCGACGGGGAGGGTGGCCGCATCCGCTGGCGCGCAGCACCATGAGTCAAGACGCCCTCTCTGGATGTCGGAATCTCCATGGATCCAACGCAAAACGAATCAACTAGGGACTCAAACTCACTGCAGATGGACGAATATCTCACTCAGGATCTCTGAACAGTGCCCACCTCCCGCGCTGAATGCGGGAGCAGGATTCCGCCTCGCGGGCAGCCCAATTTAGAATTAGCTCTGTCGTCAGGCTTCCGAGCGCGAAGATCCTCTCCCGCTCCGCCTCGTTGGTGCGCGACATCGCACGGAGCGCCAGACTGCGGCGAGCATCGGTGACGGCCCTTGCTACTCTCGCCGCCTTCCTCTCCAATCGGCCGAGCTCCACTATCAATCCCACTATCTCCATATCTGATGTGCCTGCCCTGGTCGCGCTCATCTTCTCGCAGCACACCCGCGCGTCGAGGAGAGGCCTGGATTACCCACCCCAGCCCCTCTGCCGACCTGCTCCCAAAGTGGGAGGTCGCACCGGAACGGCACACTACCCTCAGCGATCCGCCAGGGAACGGCGAGGGACAGCAGCGCTGGGTCCGTAGCGACGAGGGCGCGAGCTGCGGCGAGGAATCTAGCGGCGGCGAGGGAGCGAGCTGCGGCAAAGTCCCGAGCGGTGGCATGGAGCTGCGAGCTGCTTCACGGCGACCTCTCACTCTGTGCAAGGTTAGCTATACCTTCCAAAGCATATGAATGGAAACTGCAATCGCTTCATCTCTAACATACACGGGGTGGGTGCCCAATCAGTAAGCACTGAGCACTCGTGATATCAAATAGAGATGGGAGATCAGGCGATCAACGAATGTTTGTTTGTTCTTGCTAGGAAACAGGGGTTTATATAATACTCCCTCTGTCCCATAATATACGAACATTTTTCAAGCTAACATAGTTTGAAAAACGTTCTTATATTATAGGACAGAGGGAGTAATTAAGTAAAGAGTGTAGATAATTAACTATGCGTGTCACATTATTGCAGAGGTCATAAAATATGCTTTCGATAGCAGCCTTTGCGGTTTAATTAATCATAGTCTACAAAGCAGGAATATTGGAGACATGATATTATCCATTGTATCCACTTGTACTCTGGTCAGAACTTAGAATCCGTATAACAACTCTCAAGATAAGGGCAATGTCGGTTTCGTGCCAAACAACATGTTAACTCGTTAAGGTGGTTGTCGTGATGCGCTAAGCAATAAATTAAGTTCCATACTGTCATTAGCTTAACTGTTTTCCTGCCGGAGGCGCTAGTTACTCTAATCATCCCCGTGATGCACGCCTTATTATTACCGAATAGTTTTGTTTTAGTTTATGAACAAAAGTTCCCCGCCAAACACACACACGCATGCGCGCGTCTTTGCCTAAATAAAACACAAGTCAACAACTACAAGTTCATCAAATGTAAACGAGCAAGGTTGCTGAAATGGTCATACACGTTTTTAGCACTCTCGTTTCATTTTTCTCCTCTGAAATGATTCCCCTTCCTTTTATTTGGAGCGACGTGGAAAACACCCCTAGGTTTTGAAAGTCAAACAGCATCCATAGAAAGTCTGAAGAGTTCTCAGGAAACTACGTTGCAGAATTTGACAGTTATGTACATGCACGCATGTTGCCTGTTTTGCTTCGGAGTACACTACAACAATGGCGTTCCGATTCCTCTCTCAAAAAAAATGGCGCTCCTATAATTCCTAGCTAACTGTACTGTTCATACGAATTGCAGCCAAATTGTGAATTCCAGACAGAGAATCCCCCAACTATCGATCGTTCATCGGACTTACCGACACGCGAATCGAATTGGACAAGAAGATCAAGCCGGAGGATAGCAGTTACCTCGCTGCTCTGGGCATCATGGCCTCCAGACTTGCCTACGAGAACGAGCTGGTCATCAAGAACGTCGTCGAAAACCATTGGCTCATGAAATTCCTCGAGTTCTTCAACTGCTGAAACGGTAAGATTTCAGGGCACGCGAAACATGAAGCATGCATAGAGTAGTATGGCAACACACGTTTGGCTAACGTGCAACAAACATGTGTTCTTTGCCTCCTGGCAGAATTCCGAGGGGATCGAGGCGATTACACGACGCAGGCTTTCATGTTCGCCGACAAGCCGGCCAACGCCGACCTCGTCATGCTGGCGTTTCGCGGTACGCAGCCGTTCGACGCGGAGGATTGGTGCATGGATATGGACCTCTCGTGGTACGAGATCCCTGAGGTGGGCAAGGTTCACGGCGGCTTAATGAAGGCGCTCGGGCTGCAAAGGAATGCCATCGGCTGGCCAGCGAAGATCGAAGCAACCAAGGAGAGGCCATTTACCTACTACCCCGTCCGCGACACGCTGAAGAAGTACCTGGGCGCCGCGCTCGCCGTGCTCTTCCCGGCCATCCTCGCCCTGCACAGCGAGCACGACTTGCTGGCCAGGCTCCACGGCGTGTACACGTACGAGCAGCCGCGCGTCGGGGACGCGCGGCTTGGTGAGTTCGTGGAGCGCCACTTGGACACACTGGGCTTGGTGAGTTCGTGGAGCGCCACCTGGACACACTGGCGGGGAGGGGGAGGTACTTCCGGTTCGTCTACTGCAACGACATCGTGCCGAGGGTGCCATACGACGGCCTGTTCAAGCACTTCCGCCGGTGCATATACTTCGACGGCTACTACAAGGCGCGGGCCATGGATGAGGATCCCAACATGAACTACTTCTCGCTCGCGTTCGTGGTGTCCAAGTACGTGAACGCGGCGTGGGGCTTGCCCGGGGGCTCGTCATCAGGCACGTGGACGGGGCGGAGTACGCCGAGGGGTGGACGATGAGGGTCACCCGGGCGGTCGGGCTGATCATCCCCGGCCTACTGGCCCACGTGCCGCAGGACTACGTGAACGCCACCAGGCTCGGGGCCGCGTCGCTCGACCTGCTTCTCCGTGACCATTAATTGGTTACTACTCCAAGTTTTCTTTTTGTCATTGGCTAGAGAACAGTCGACTGAAAATAATATTTGAGTTAGTCGACTGACCCAAAACCTGTTTTAGTCGATTATTAACTAGCCAAAATTTTCTTGGGTGGTTAGTGCCTTAGTGGATCACCGGTGCATGCATGCATCCCCTTTCACCAACTAAATAATAAAACTGTGTTCAACTACTACGCGTGCTAATGATCGATCGCCAGCAGCTGAATTCTTTAATATCACACTTTCATAAGCTAGTTATGCTACGATAAGTTGTACTACGTGTGTATAACATGAGAGACAGGATTAGATCCAGCACTGATTGTTGCACTGAATCCTAAAATAAGTGACTCAACTTTATACTAATTTTGTACTAAAGTTAGTACAAAGTTGAGTTAATTATTTTGGAATGGAAGGAGTATGAGATAATACGTATGTACATGAAGACTCCTAGTACTACATACTTCTAGTTCAGATTGCACCCAGTTGACCATAATCATTAAAAAAACTAAAACTAAAGCTAATACAAACATACAAACAAAATATATTTTTTCTAATAAAGAATAAATTAAGGACATTAGTATTAACTAAAAGAAGAAAGAGAATGTAAAAACACAAAAACAAACAATGACAAAAAATACACAAGATTGGCATAGAAAATTGCATTGTTTCATAACATACAAAAATAAGCATATGGTAATGCAACTTTTAGACAGCGGTATAAATTGCACACACATTGCATAAAAATTGAGTAAGTATATATCCATATTATGGGGGCTATCATTTCATAGGTGCCTAATTTTTTGTGGGTGTTCAGTCAAACCGACTCCACCACCTGGTCAAGATCCAAGGGCCCAACTGCCTTCTTCTTCCCCCCATACTAATCCTTAAAAAGCCAAAACAGAATGAAGTTTTCTAAGGAAGAATAAATTAGTGTCATTGGCATTACCCTTTAATAAGAAAGAAAATAAAAATAAAAACAAACAATGAAAAAAATTGCACCGACTTTACAGAAAAATTGCGCTATTTTATAATATGCAGGGGAAGAATATAATGTGGGACTCTTCAAAGAAAGAAGTTTCCTAAGAAGGATGAATTCGTGGCATTGGTAGTGCCCTTAAAGCAGAAAGAAACTGAAATAAAAGAAACAATCAAAATAATGATGTTTTCTAAGAAAGAATGAATTAGTGGCATTGGTATTAACATTTAAAATGAAAGAAAATGAGTTTAAAACTAAAAAAATCAAAAGAATGAAGTTTTTTAAGGAAGAATGAAGAACAAAAGAATGGTGGCATTGGTATTACCCTTTCAGAACAAAGAAAAATGAAATAAAAACAAAAAAAATCAAAATAATAAAGTTTTCTAAAAAAATGAATTAGTGCCACTGGTATTACCATGTAAGAAGAAAGAAATAAGAAAATCAAACAATGTAAAAAATTGCACAATATACATAAAAATTGTGCTTTTCTATAATGTGCGAGAATAAGCATACGATACTTGAATATTTACAAAACATAATTTTACAAGAATAAATGAATTAGTGGCATTGGTATTACTCTTAGAAAAGAAATTAAAGAAAATAATTACTAAGACGAAATCCAAATATAGAAGTTTTATGAAGAACAACAAATTAGTGTCAGTGGTATCACTCTTTAAGAATAAGGATAATGATTTTTTAAACTTGCACATAACTTTCTACTAGAATTGCACTTATGTAGTATGCAAAACAACAAGCATATAAGAGTGTAACTTTTGCACGTATTGAATAGTATT